>NC_051436.1:10000330-10001529 GCF_001649575.2 Kryptolebias marmoratus
CAATTTAGCTTCAAAGTGACCATTGAAACAAACAAACAAAAATCTGCAAAAGCACCTTCATTAATCTTTTGCAGTAAAGAACTTTGCTGGATTGTTATTTTTCTCACTGACAGCCATGCAGTCCAGTAAATGAAGGAAACTATTTTGATGGTTCACAGAGAGTTGTTTCTGTAATTAAAAATAAAGTTGTCAAAATCAGTAATAAAAATAGTTTTCACTATCATATATATATAACTATATGTTTAGAATATATGACATTAATGTATTTATGATTATTTAAACTGAACATGAAGGACTATCTTTAAGGGAAAGTAATTATGTCCTGTATCATTAACAGTTTTGTCTTTAAATATATTTAGATTTAAAATGTTCAGTTTTCAGTACTTTTTTCTATTTTCTGTTCAATCATAAAATAAAATCTTTAAAACATACCGATTTTAAAATTATACATTAAGACACTGATTACCTGTAGTTTTAAACTTTTGTCTCAGTCATGTAAAGAAAATGCAAAATATGTGTTTCTAATAAAGAAACTTATTTGTGCAAAATGTTCCCATTTTTTTTAAGTTGTATTCTTTAGCGGGCAGCAGAAACCCAGCGTAGAAGACGTGGAACAAGAAGAACTTTTTTTGAAAAGATAAGCCCCTGAATGGCATGAACCCCTGACAAATTGAGAAAGTGGCTAAAATCAACAAACAACGGCACAGAGCAGTAGAGGCTCCTGAGCACAAATGCTAGTGAGGTGGAAACTCATATATATTGGCTGAGGTCATTTAGTTGTGGCAGGATTAGTTGATGCCAAAGTTTCAAACTAAATTCTTGCCCAATTTGTTAGTGACCGACTCTGCCACTATCACAAAAAGAATAAATAAATAAAAATATATAAATAAAATGCTTAGTATCTTTAAAATAACTGAGTTACAGTCATTTTGTGTTTGCTAAGGTAGATTTTTAATCACAGCTATCTTTAGACTTCATCAGATTGGAAGAACACCACCCCCCGCTGGCCTGATGTGTCCTATGCAAACATGCAGACATGCAGACGTGCAGATATGTAGACATGTAGTGAGTCACTAGGGAAAAGCATGCTCGTCATGTTCTTTTTTACAATGCTGCTTTATTTAGCTTTTTTGCTGTGGGTCACAGGTAAAAACAAGGAATAAATAGGAAACTTTGTACATTAATATACAGCATCTATC
>NC_051436.1:10001629-10013685 GCF_001649575.2 Kryptolebias marmoratus
GCAGCTGTGGTTGTGGTTGAGGCAGCTGTAGTAGTTGTTGGAGCAGTTGTGGTTGTGGTTGGGGCAGCTGTGGTTGTTGTTGGGATAGTTGTGGTTGTAGTTGGAATAGCTATAGTTGTTGTTGGGGCAGCTGTGGTTGTGGCAGGTGATGTAGTTGTTGGGGCAGGTGTAGTAGTTGTTGGAGCAGGTGTGGTTGTGGTTGGGGCAGCTGTGGTTGTAGTTGGGACAGTTGTGGTAGTACTAGGTGTTGTAGATGTTGGGACAGCTGTAGTAGTTGTTGGAGCAGGTGTGGTTGTAGTTGGGACAGCTATAGTTGTGGTAGGGGCAGCTGTGGTAATAGCAGGTGTTGTAGGTGTTGGGACAGCTGTGGTTGTGGTTGAAGCAGGTGTGCTTGTGGCAGGTGTTGTAGTTGTTGGGATAGCTGTAGTTGTGGTTGGGACAGCTGTGGTTGTGGTTGGAGCACGTGTGGTTGTAGTTGGGGCAGCTGTAGTTGTTGTTGGGACAGCTGTGGTTGTGGCAGGTGATGTAGTTGTTGGGGCCATAGTGGTTGTTGTTGGGGCAGCTGTAGATGTGGGTGGAGCAGGTGTGGTTGTCGGAGCAGGTGTGGTTGTAGTTGCCGAAGCTGTAGTGGCAGATGGGGCAGTTGTGGCAGGTTTTGTAGTTGTTGCAGCAGCTGTAGTAGTTGTTGGAGCAGGTGTGTTTGTAATTGTAGCAGCTGTAGTGGTGGATAGTACAGCTGTGGTTTTGGCAAGTGTTGTAGTTGTTGGGACCATTGTGGTTGTTGTTGGAACAGGCGTTGTAGTTGTTGGGGCAGCTGTAGTTGTTGTAGGGGCAACTGTGGTTGTGGCAAGTGTTGTAGTTGTTGGTACCATTGTGGTGGTTGTTGGGACAGCTGTGGTTGGACCACGTGTGGTTGTGGCAGGTGTATCAGTTGTTGTTGTAGCAGGTGTGGTTGTACTAAGGGCAGCGCCAGCTGTGATTGTCGTTGGAGCAGGTGCAGTTGTAATTGCAGAAGCTGTAGTGGTAGATTGTACACCTGTGGTTGTGGCAAGTGTTGTAGTTGTTGNTGTGTGGTTGTAGTTGCAGCAGCTGTAGTTGTTGTTGGGGTAGCTGTGGTTGTAGTTGCGGCAGCTGTAGTTGTTGTTGGAGCAGCTGTAGTTGTGGTTGGAGCTTGTGTGGTTGTAGTTGCAGCAGCTGTAGTTGTTGTTGGGGTAGCTGTGGTTGTAGTTGCGGCAGCTGTAGTTGTTGTTGGAGCAGCTGTAGTTGTGGTTGGAGCTTGTGTGGTTGTAGTTGCAGCAGCTGTAGTTGTTGTTGGGGTAGCTGTGGTTGTAGTTGCGGCAGCTGTAGTTGTTGTTGGAGCAGCTGTAGTTGTGGTTGGAGCTTGTGTGGTTGTAGTTGCAGCAGCTGTAGTTGTTGTTGGGGTAGCTGTGGTTGTAGTTGCGGCAGCTGTAGTTGTTGTTGGAGCAGCTGTAGTTGTGGTTGGAGCTTGTGTGGTTGTAGTTGCAGCAGCTGTAGTTGTTGTTGGGGTAGCTGTGGTTGTAGTTGCGGCAGCTGTAGTTGTTGTTGGAGCAGCTGTAGTTGTGGTTGGAGCTTGTGTGGTTGTAGTTGCAGCAGCTGTAGTTGTTGTTGGGGTAGCTGTGGTTGTAGTTGCGGCAGCTGTAGTTGTTGTTGGAGCAGCTGTAGTTGTGGTTGGAGCTTGTGTGGTTGTAGTTGCAGCAGCTGTAGTTGTTGTTGGGGTAGCTGTGGTTGTAGTTGCGGCAGCTGTAGTTGTTGTTGGAGCAGCTGTAGTTGTGGTTGGAGCTTGTGTGGTTGTAGTTGCAGCAGCTGTAGTTGTTGTTGGGGTAGCTGTGGTTGTAGTTGCGGCAGCTGTAGTTGTTGTTGGAGCAGCTGTAGTTGTGGTTGGAGCTTGTGTGGTTGTAGTTGCAGCAGCTGTAGTTGTTGTTGGGGTAGCTGTGGTTGTAGTTGCGGCAGCTGTAGTTGTTGTTGGAGCAGCTGTAGTTGTGGTTGGAGCTTGTGTGGTTGTAGTTGCAGCAGCTGTAGTTGTTGTTGGGGTAGCTGTGGTTGTAGTTGCGGCAGCTGTAGTTGTTGTTGGAGCAGCTGTAGTTGTGGTTGGAGCTTGTGTGGTTGTAGTTGCAGCAGCTGTAGTTGTTGTTGGGGTAGCTGTGGTTGTAGTTGCGGCAGCTGTAGTTGTTGTTGGAGCAGCTGTAGTTGTGGTTGGAGCTTGTGTGGTTGTAGTTGCAGCAGCTGTAGTTGTTGTTGGGGTAGCTGTGGTTGTAGTTGCGGCAGCTGTAGTTGTTGTTGGAGCAGCTGTAGTTGTGGTTGGAGCTTGTGTGGTTGTAGTTGCAGCAGCTGTAGTTGTTGTTGGGGTAGCTGTGGTTGTAGTTGCGGCAGCTGTAGTTGTTGTTGGAGCAGCTGTAGTTGTGGTTGGAGCTTGTGTGGTTGTAGTTGCAGCAGCTGTAGTTGTTGTTGGGGTAGCTGTGGTTGTAGTTGCGGCAGCTGTAGTTGTTGTTGGAGCAGCTGTAGTTGTGGTTGGAGCTTGTGTGGTTGTAGTTGCAGCAGCTGTAGTTGTTGTTGGGGTAGCTGTGGTTGTAGTTGCGGCAGCTGTAGTTGTTGTTGGAGCAGCTGTAGTTGTGGTTGGAGCTTGTGTGGTTGTAGTTGCAGCAGCTGTAGTTGTTGTTGGGGTAGCTGTGGTTGTAGTTGCGGCAGCTGTAGTTGTTGTTGGAGCAGCTGTAGTTGTGGTTGGAGCTTGTGTGGTTGTAGTTGCAGCAGCTGTAGTTGTTGTTGGGGTAGCTGTGGTTGTAGTTGCGGCAGCTGTAGTTGTTGTTGGAGCAGCTGTAGTTGTGGTTGGAGCTTGTGTGGTTGTAGTTGCAGCAGCTGTAGTTGTTGTTGGAGCAGCTGTAGTTGTGGTTGGAGCTTGTGTGGTTGTAGTTGCGCCAGCTGTAGTTGTGGTTGTGGCAGCTGTGGTTGTGGGAGCTGTTGTTGTAGTTTGTGTTGTTATGGTTGTTGTGTCTGTTTTCATCATCAGTGTAGCTGTTTATGTACAAAATGCCATTATTTTTCCAGTACTTGTATGTAATTATTCTTTTAAACTTTAGATTTTTAATAATTACTTACCTGTGAATACTAGTAAAAATAAAAAAATATTTTCAGTCCCCATATCTAGAACAAACAAAAAAAATTGTTACTGAAGTGTTTTAGACAGTTTTTCCCAAGCCGTTGTACCTTATCTCCTATTTAAGATTTGACACCAAATAATTGTTTAACTCGGAAAAAAAGCATGTAATTTAACAGAAAACCATAATGTACAAACCAAAGACAATTTTTTTCTCAAATTATATACAACAAATACTGCCTTCTTTTTATAACTCAACATGTTTTTGATTGCTTGTCTCCATTAGACACACTGAGCAGGATGCAGCAACATTTACTCATCCGTGAGCATATACTGTTTTGTGTTCTTTTAAGGTAATTTATGCATAGTACTAATTAATCATTCAGCGACTTCTTGTAAAATTGTTCTTTTCTTCCGGTCCAGGTAAATGCCTTCATAAATAAAACAGAGTCAGTGACATTTCTGGTTAGTGAATGATACATAGTTGTCATTACTTCCTTAAATTGTCTACCACTCGCAAATTTATCTTTAACGATATACTAACACAATGCTTCCTAACTATATTTAAATTAACACTACTTATCTATGTTACTTATCTTCTAGACAAAATGATTTTTTTAAAATATTTCTCTTCTCGTCCAATGACCTCAACCAAACGCCTTGCACAATATATATATCTTTTTTTTTAAGTTCAAAGCGCAAAAAAATGCCAAAATAAAAAATTAAAGGTTCGAAGGGCATAAGCTACTTATAAATGGTTACCTATGTTGTTTGCTAAAGGTAGTAAAAGATTTATAAAAAAAAAAACATTAAAAACATAACTGCATTACCATGATTCTTGTTTCTGCCAAAACTTCTAAAAACAAATAATTTATTTTTACAGTAAACAAACTATTTACAATTGGCTGGTTCAGTGTATTTTTAAATTCTTCAGGTGTCATTCCACACAAACAGTTTTGTTAAACACTTGTTAAGAGCTATTATATTAGATACACCTGTTCAATGTTCTTGTTTTGTTTTACACAAATAGCAAATCGCCCCATACACATTGCAGCAAATCTATGTACTATGGATGTGGGTGTAATGAGGACAAGTTCTCGAAGTTCAAACCTGTCATCAGAATGGAGGTAAAACGGGGAATTTAGTGACTTTGAATGTAACATGACTGTTGGTGCCAAATGGGCTTGTCCTAAACTGCTGATCTACTGGAATTTTCTTGCATCTCTACAGTTCACAGAGGATGGTCCGAAAAAAGTGAAAATGTCCGATGAGCAGCAGTTGTGTGGACAAACATGCCTTTTTGATGTCAGAGGTCAGTGAAAAATAGGCAGACTGGTTTGAGATGATTGAAAAGGCAACAGTTGCTTAAACAATTACTTGTTACATCAAAGGCGTGCAGAATACCAGCACTGAACGCACAACCCGTCAAACCTTGAAGCGAATGAGCTACAGCAGCAGAGGAGCACACCTGGTGCCGCTCCTATCAACTATAAACAGGAAAACAGAGGTTGCAATTCACACAGACTCACAAAAATTGGACAATGAGATATGGAGAAACATTGTCTGGTCTGATGAGTCTCTGTATGCCCCAGCTCGTGAAAATCCCAGTAGATCAGCAGTTTCTGATATACTCTGACCAGCCCGTCTGATACTGACAAACACATTGCATTCAAAGTCATTTGCAGTCATGTGAATGTTTGATGAGCTATTTGTGTTAACAAAAAATAGAACTGTTCCTAAAAAAAAAAAAGTGGCTATTGAGTTGTTATGAAAAAGAACTGAAAGATGAAGCCTTTCTGAGACATGATCTTGTGATATGACCACATCACAATCAGGCCCTTTTTTATAACCCTTGTTTATCAAAAAACAAAACAATAGTAAAATTTGAAAAAAAAAATATTTAAAAAGTATGGGGCTATAAGGCATGTAGGATGGCAAAATAAACTAAAGTAGAATATATTCAAAATGATGAAAGTTGAATGTTTAAAACAGCCTCCAAGCCTGTTTTACTTGTTATTTATGTTTTTAGTCCTTTCATATTTAATACAGGTGAACTTTATGGATTAATAATTAAGATTAGTATTAATAATTACAGGATGTAGAACACTACATCTGTGGAGCCTTCTCTGTCAAAATAAAGTTAGAGCTCCTTAGTGTTTCAAAAATAAAAGCAAAATGGCACCTGACCAGGTACCAGTACATGGTGAGTTTGGATAAAAAAATGCATGGAATTTTTATTGGAATTATATAACAATAAATATTTATTTCCTCATTCTCTTATGAGTAACTTGATTTCAAGGTGAAAGAAAAATGTGAAAATAAATAATTTAATATGAGGTAATAATTTTTTTAACTTTGTTGCTTTTAGTTATCAATTGTGGCACTGAACAACTTATAATGTAAATCTAAAATAAAAACAATATTAAAACTTTAATTACATTTTTTAACAATAAAATAATTTATTTTGTCACTGAATAGGTTGTAGAAACTTGTTTAATATTTTGTTGATATACAGAATATGGGTTGATGCCTTAAATTCAACTTAGAACATTAAATGTCACAAAAAATAGTAATAATAGTATTATTTTGTCAGGCAGTACATAATAAATGAAGAAAAATCAATGATAAATTATTTAAAAATGTTAGCAATTTCTTTTATAATTTCATAATAAAATTCATAAACTTATTTACCCAGAGACGATATATTCAGAAAATGCACCTACCTGAAGCAGAAGCAAAATTCAAAAGTTCCTTAAAGTGTCTGTAAAACTTTCCTACTCCTCTTCGAACTGTGCTGCCTCCTCCTTTGACAGCCTATATATGTGAACTGCAAAATGAAAGATTGACGTAAGGTAAAGGGGGAAAAAAAGTTGTAAGCGAAATGACACAAAGAAAAAAAAATCAATGCAAATACAATTTTGGAGTCACATTTATCCTTCTGGCACAGTGACAACCCTGAGAACTATTGTTTATCTGTTCCCCTGAAGTGAACAAACCAGAAACAATTAACTTGTCTCTTCTGAGCACAGGAGTGGCCCTTTAAAATTCAAAACATTTTGTTAAATATTTGAGTTATTACATATATGAGTGAGCCAAGTCAAAAATAGTTTAGTTTTTTTGTTTTTGTTTTGTTTTTTAATAATTTTGTGTGTTTCACCCAGTTTTTAGTTTAGATCTGGCAGCGTAGTCACCAATGCTACCAAACATACTTTATAATCTATAAATTTAAAAAATGTTACATTGGTTGTTGTGTGTCAGAAGCTCATTGCGTTTAAACTTGTGAATCAACAAGCAACAATAAATTTACATCAACATTTAGACCATGTGAAGACATTTCTTACCGTCGGTGTATTAGCAGCCCCATATATATGGTATTTATAAATGAAAGAATGCAAGACTGACGCTACAATGCCACATATGTCAAGTTGACAGCTTGTTAGAATCCAAATTTAGCACTTACACATTCTGTTCGTAAATTTTCAAACACTTAGGCTGGCTTTGTTTTTCTCAGCTTGGAACGAAGACAAAAAAACATACCTAATAAAACAATCACACAAAGTAACAACTGATAAATTCAAAATAATGTTATCTTGTCTAGATATACCAAAAAATACAAATGCCAAAAAAAGCAGCTGTTGATTATTGATGTTTGTATCTACTATTCATTAATAAGAAAAAGGATTTTCAAAAAAATTATACATGTAAAGTTGCAATCAGAAGTTTACTTAAAACTTATCATGAGCAGGGGTATGTCATTAATTTGGGGCTTTTGATGTTTCATTCAAACCAGAATATTGAATGAATATACTAAATACAACTTTATTTTTTCTAAAAATGTATTGGGTGCACATGTTTAAGTTCATTGTGGATTTCTCTAATCCACAAAGAATTAAAGTTACGTATACAGGGTCAAATCTAAACATAAATTTACCTGAATGTTTTAGTAAGTGGTTCTGAAGGTTCATTAATGTCTTAACTTCACAAGGCCAAGAACTAATAACTTGTCCTTAGTGATTTGATTGACTGCAGCTGGTAATTTCTGTTAGCCAGCAGAAAAAAAGATTTGTTTGACAGCACTCACTGGCTTCATCAATACTCATAACAAAGGAGAATCCCAAGAAATTCAGTCAAAATCTAAGAAGAAAAAAATTTTTTATCAGCTCAAGCAAATGTACTTAAGTAATTTGGATGTGTCACCATTTTCAGGTTCTTAAAAGAGAGTCAATCCATCCCTTTTAGATGAGAATACATTGGGTAGGATGTTCAAGACCAACCCAGTAACCACTAAGGCTCAAGTATTCCATGAACTGGAAACTGCTGGAATAACATCCGCAGTGAAGTGAATTTTACAGTCACCAATGGACTGAGAGGGTGCCGACCAAAAACCAAGCCTCTCCTCCAAAAGCAACACCTTCAGACTCATATTCAGTCGTATATTTGGAAGCGTCAAGGAGGCTTTCTCGCCTAAGAGCCTTGTGCCAACTGCCATGCATGGTTGTGGAGCTGTTTCAATGGAAGTGGTGCTGGATAGAATAATGACGAATGAGAAAAACCTCAAAATCCTTGAACTTCACCTTAGAAACAACTAGAACAGATGCTATACATGTTAAAGTAATGTGTTAATTATAGCCTTCAGCTTTACTAAGACACCAGCTATAGGTACATAGTAGCAGAAATGGGTTTTTTTTTCCTTTTAAAACCATACGAAAAAAATCTCAATAAACTAATTTACGAATATAAAGATAATTGAAAATCTTATTTTGAGAACGCTTCAATTACCGACACATTTATTTGAAAGAAATAACATTCTGAAATTTATCTTTGACACTTTAATGCATGCAGAGATATAAATAGAAGTAAAACTGGTCTAACAACCACAAATATGTAGAAAGAAACTCAGACAATTATGCAGAGCACCACTTGCTCTCTTTGTGCTTGTTTTATGATTGACATAAGAATTTGCTTGACGTCTGCTTCATCAGGTAAGAAAGTTAAGCCACGCTCTAGAAAACTTTCGTGAGAAACCTGTCCAACAAACGCCGCAAACAGTAAATCTGCTTCTTTGTGTAGAAGGAACCAAAGGCTGGAGCTTGTTTGTTTCTTGTTGGTTCTTATTTAGAACCTGTTCCAGACAATGGGTTATTTGTGATTCAGAAACTCAATGAGAAGGTACAGTTCCTGAAGATTCTTTCAGACTTTAGTGTCTTCAAGAGAATCCAATGAACTACAAAGGGGGAAAGATAAGGTATAGCACAACTAAAAATATATACCTGCCACTCCAGGCTGTGGTTGCATTTGAAATAAATTTATTCTGCATTAACTCAAACATAATGTCAAAGTAATACTGGAAGTGCTACACACTAAATAAAAATTATATGCTTATTTCCTCATGAAAGACCGAACTTTTAGAATGAGATTTAGGCTATTTTAAAATCTCTGCTGGACCTTTTTGTGTGAGGTTTGCACAGTCTTTCTGTGCTTTCGTGGCTTCTTACTGGTCCTCCAAGAAAAAAA
Source organism: Kryptolebias marmoratus (assembly GCF_001649575.2). Taxonomy (NCBI): domain Eukaryota; kingdom Metazoa; phylum Chordata; class Actinopteri; order Cyprinodontiformes; family Rivulidae; genus Kryptolebias; species Kryptolebias marmoratus. Next base: position 10,010,256 of record NC_051436.1, read on the forward strand.
ACCCATTTAAGCACCAAGCAAATAAATAAATCAACTTCTATCTGCGTGTGTAACTTACATGTCTGCATATTCTGCATGAAGAATGTACATGACAGATACGCTGTGAAAAGTAAACAGAACTACTCTCTGGTCTTCAGCACAAATTAAAGCTCACAAATAACTCCATCAAGACTAATTTTCACTTGACTAAAACTCAGTGGCGTTTAGCTTAACTGTAAGTTTAACTTCTAACCACAAGGAAGGAGGTGATTTGAAGAGATTGAGAGACAGGTAAAACACATTTTTTTAGCAACATGACTTATAAAACAAATGGAGTTTAATAAATTTGAAAATTATACAGAGGTTAACATAATTATTTATGAATACGCAATACATTAATCATAAAAGAATTTAATTAGACTGAGAAGTTAGCCTCAGGTATAATCACTCCTTAGAATGTGTGACTAAAACACATCACGTGATAATTTCATAGAAACCGCAATTTAAAAAAACTACTTGACTGATAGAAGTACATTAAATCTACATCTGAATTTCTGAAGCACTCAAATTCTGTTCAGGCAGTGAGTTTCCTAATAGATGTGTTCAGATGTGCAGAAACTGGTTGAAGCTCAGAGGCCTAATGTTTGAACAAACCACCTTTTTCATTGTCACATGTGACTAAAATATCAGTGTAATCAGCTTACTTTATTGAAGAAAAAAACACTTGCTTCTCATTATCTTTGTGATTACGCTGCATTGCATTTGTGCTGAGAAGTTGGAATTTTTTTAATTCCACGTTGTTTGTCCATAAATTAGTTTATTTTTTGAGCGCTTCAGTCTGCCTGCATTCTGGGTTTCAACCTACAACTCTAGACCTGTCAGGCAGCAAGTTCTGCAGCAGCTGGTTAACCCCTCTTGATAGATGCTGTATATTAATGTACAAAGTTTCCTATTTATTCCTTGTTTTTACCTGTGACCCACAGCAAAAAAGCTAAATAAAGCAGCATTGTAAAAAAGAACATGACGAGCATGCTTTTCCCTAGTGACTCACTACATGTCTACATATCTGCACGTCTGCATGTCTGCATGTTTGCATAGGACACATCAGGCCAGCGGGGGGTGGTGTTCTTCCAATCTGATGAAGTCTAAAGATAGCTGTGATTAAAAATCTACCTTAGCAAACACAAAATGACTGTAACTCAGTTATTTTAAAGATACTAAGCATTTTATTTATATATTTTTATTTATTTATTCTTTTTGTGATAGTGGCAGAGTCGGTCACTAACAAATTGGGCAAGAATTTAGTTTGAAACTTTGGCATCAACTAATCCTGCCACAACTAAATGACCTCAGCCAATATATATGAGTTTCCACCTCACTAGCATTTGTGCTCAGGAGCCTCTACTGCTCTGTGCCGTTGTTTGTTGATTTTAGCCACTTTCTCAATTTGTCAGGGGTTCATGCCATTCAGGGGCTTATCTTTTCAAAAAAAGTTCTTCTTGTTCCACGTCTTCTACGCTGGGTTTCTGCTGCCCGCTAAAGAATACAACTTAAAAAAAATGGGAACATTTTGCACAAATAAGTTTCTTTATTAGAAACACATATTTTGCATTTTCTTTACATGACTGAGACAAAAGTTTAAAACTACAGGTAATCAGTGTCTTAATGTATAATTTTAAAATCGGTATGTTTTAAAGATTTTATTTTATGATTGAACAGAAAATAGAAAAAAGTACTGAAAACTGAACATTTTAAATCTAAATATATTTAAAGACAAAACTGTTAATGATACAGGACATAATTACTTTCCCTTAAAGATAGTCCTTCATGTTCAGTTTAAATAATCATAAATACATTAATGTCATATATTCTAAACATATAGTTATATATATATGATAGTGAAAACTATTTTTATTACTGATTTTGACAACTTTATTTTTAATTACAGAAACAACTCTCTGTGAACCATCAAAATAGTTTCCTTCATTTACTGGACTGCATGGCTGTCAGTGAGAAAAATAACAATCCAGCAAAGTTCTTTACTGCAAAAGATTAATGAAGGTGCTTTTGCAGATTTTTGTTTGTTTGTTTCAATGGTCACTTTGAAGCTAAATTGGATTTTGTTGTTTGTTTATTTTTTACCTTCACTTTCTGGTCATATTAAAATTTGCCACTGATGACAAGATACTGGATTTCACTTAAGCAAGCCCTCGTACATGCCAGTAACCATTAACGCTTTCAAACATCCATCTGAAATCAGCAGAGATGTTATTGCTGGCCTGACAGTAACCATGACAACAACACCATGCAGAAGGCCGTGATGAGACTCATCTTATGGTTCACTCCGTTTGAATATTCTGTGAATGTAAAAAAAAAATAAACAAGACATTACTTTGACAAGCTGTTCAATTATGCTGTATTTGTTTTCATAATTTTGGTCATTTTTTGTACTGTTTAATATTTGAATTAAATTTTACTTACGTGTGCCATCAACAAAAATTGCTTTAACGTCAATGTTGAAGACTGTGACCTTTTGAGCTGCAACAGCCAAAACATCTCCAATTTCAGTGACATTAGGAACAAATCTTGATGAAAAGTGAAGGTCCATAGTGTTGATGATTGATCCATTGCTGCAAAAATAAAAAGAAGTTTATTTTATTGTTAAAAATTTATGATCAATAATCTTGAAGATTTTATCAGCAGTAACAAATTACCTGAATGAAACCATAGTCATATAGCGGTATGTCCAAAAAGCTAGATGGAAATAGGGCCCAAGCTGCAGGAAGAAAAAAAAAGGTGTCATTATATGATAAGTTTTTTTTATGCTTGTACTGCTTGTGTTCTTAAGTCACAGATAAATAAGATCTGGAAGTTGGACAGATGGTGGCGATTTAAGACAAAACTTTTTCCAATTGTTTTTTTTTTTTCTTTTTTTACTGAGTGTCAACTTTTATTTAAACATAAAAAAAATAACCTCAGTGGAACCTCAGTGATATACAAATGATGCCGGGCTCTTACAATTGCAAAGCAACAACTGAAAAGTTTATTTTACTTCCGACTTATCTCGGGTTTTAGAATCGTTGTAAAATCAGGGAAATATTTCTGTGTGTGCGTGTGTGTGTCCTAATTTATCCAGTTTTTTTTTTTCTTGAGAAAAGATAAAATAGATGTGTTTGTATAGAAGAATGAAACTCTGCTTCATGTGTATTTCCATTAAATGTCTTCCATGTGAAAACTGTTATGCAAAGATTAGGACTCTAAAAAAACAGACTTACCACTGATTTTATAAGATTAGCTCGATTACTGCATGCTGCAGAAGAGGGATTCCTTAAATCAGGTGTAAATGTCTCTCTGGCAGACCGAAACCTCAGTCTTCGTGTTATTATCAACTCAGAAGCTGGATTTGCACCAGGAGCTGCATTTGCACCAGCAGTTGTAGTTGCACCAGCAG
>NC_051436.1:10013785-10023663 GCF_001649575.2 Kryptolebias marmoratus
AAACAAACAACAAAATCCAATTTAGCTTCAAAGTGACCATTGAAACAAACAAACAAAAATCTGCAAAAGCACCTTCATTAATCTTTTGCAGTAAAGAACTTTGCTGGATTGTTATTTCTCTCACTGAGAGCCATGCAGTCCAGTAAATGAAGGAAACTATTTTGATGCTTCTGAAAGAGTTGTTTCTGTAATTAAAAATAAGTTGTCAAAATCAGTAATAAAAATAGTTTTCACTATCATATATTTATGTGTTTAGATTATATATTGTTAATGTATTCATGATTATTTAATTGAACATGAAGGACTGTCTTTAAGGGAAGGTAAATATGTCTGAACAATGTCCTGTATAATTAACAGTTTTTCCTTTGAATATATTTAGATTTAAAATATTCTGTTTTCAGTAATTTTCCTATTTTCTGTATAATCATAATAAATTTACAAGATACAGATTTTAAAATTATACATTAAAACACTGATTACCTGTAATTTTAAACTTTTGTCTCAGTCATGTAAAGAGAATGCAAAATAAGTGTTTCTAATAAAGAAACTTATTTGTGCAAAATGTTCCCATTTTTTTAAGTTGTATTCTTTAGCGGGCAGCAGAAACCCAGCGTGGAAGACGTGGAACAAGAAGAGCTTTTTTGAAAAGATAAGCCCCTGAATGGCATGAACCCCTGACAAATTAAGAAAGTGGCTAAAATCAAACAACGGCACAGAGCAGTAGAGGCTCCTGAGCATAAATACTAGTGAGGTGGAAACTCGTACCCTGAATCGCTACCCACACAAATGTTAAAAAATTTCAGCGACATTTTCTGTGGAAAAAGACATGATACATGTTGTTTAATATTTTTTGCTTTGCTCATTTTGTGCACATAGATGTCACCTTTTCTTCTTTTCACAAGTACAGGTTGTGTCTCAAGAAAACAGTCCAGTCTAATAATTAAATCAGAGGGACTGACACCTCCTGCACCCCCAACCCAAAAAGGGAATATTTTATTTTAGTTGTGTGTGCGTATATTATCAACCCTTTTGCTGTCAAGATCAATCATTACATTCAAAAGCCACATAAGTAGTTGAATAAGATCCACCTGTGGGTGATCTACATGTACACAGACATGGAAAAAGTACCTACCATGTTGGAGAAAATATCCTGTTGTTATATCTCCCCTCTGTCTTAGGTTTGGATTTTCTACACTGTTTGACACAACAGGTTCAACGCTCCACGCTATACCTGCATTTAATAAGAGCACATGAGGTTCAGCTTTACGAGTGGTCATATCAATGAGCTAAAACCAGCAGCATGTTTTCATGAGGCAGACTAATCCCTAATGGAGCTACCTGCAGTTCCTATTACAGCTGATACCGTTCTGTGGGACTTCCAGATCCAGACTAACAAACAGGTGATGGCTAACCAACCAGATATTGTGGTGGCCTATGCAATATATTTTCAACCCCTTGAATGTTTAGCCTTTCATTGCTATTATAAATCAGTCATGGTTAATATAAATTGGCCTTTTTGACAAGAAGAATAAATAAAAAACAACCTCTTCAATGACAAGGTGAAAACAGATTTTTACAAAGTACAGCCAATTTAGTATATGGAATGTAAAATAAGTGATTGCATAAATATTTACCTCTTTCAAAGGGACTGTCCTAATTTCACAGAGAACCAGCCACTTGATGCTAGAAGTCTTACAATTAGTGAAATGGAAATCACTTGAGACCTGTAAAAGTAATTGCAGCATTAGAACACCTGTGTCTAGATCACAGGTGTCAAACTCCATTCCACTCGGGCTGCTGTCCTGCATGTTTTAGACATGTTCTTGTTTTAAAACACCTGGTTTAAATGAATGACTTGTTGCTTGCTGGAGAACTTGATGATTTGGTGAGAAGATAATTAAACCATTTGAATCAGGTGTGTTGGAGCAGAAAAACCTAAAACAGGACAGTGGCCCTCAAGGCCTGGAGTTTGACACTCCTGGGGTCTATTCCAGGGGTTCCCAAATCTGGTCCTAGAGGGCCTCTATCCTGCATGTTTTAGATGTTTTCTTGCTCTTCAGTAGGTTTTCAAATTGTCCAGAAGTCTGATAATCATTCAGTCATTTAAATAAGGTGTGTCAAAGCAGAGAAATAACTAAATGATGCAGGATAGTGGTCCTCTTTTACGTCATTAAACGATTGTTTTGTTGTTTATGTAAAACTTAGCAGGGTTTCTTCTTAAAAATTAGTATGAAATTTCACTTCCGATCACTTTTGGCTAAAAACTGGACTTACAGGTTTGTTTTTTCAGTTGTGCTAAATTTCTTTCTCTTTCAGTTACTTGGATTACCACGTCATAGCCTTTCTCTGAAAATCTTCACCTGTTTACATATTAGGAAAGCTTTCAGTGAGTAGCTTCACACCCTTTTTTATTATTTGGTTAAAAGGAACTTGAAGCACAAATGATGCATCGTCCTGAAATGCTTTTGCATGAGAACCACTGAAAAGCGAACAAAAGAAAAAAACAAAAAACAAAAAAACAAGATCCACCCATTGCTTTCTTCAAAGCAAAGAAAGCAGATTTGTTGTTTATGATGTTGAATATAGACCTGCATTACTCATAACAGATTTCAGTTTAGGGCACACCTGTTTTTTGACTGTTAGCAAAACAGTTCTTAAACAGCAGATGAATAGAAGTATTGTGAAGGTAAGCTTAGCACTGAGTGATTTTCATAGGGTTTCTTTCAGCATAATTTTAGTGGTTAGGCAGTTATACCACTATTTCAATCTCTGCATATATATATAGTTAGAAATGCTTATGTCCTGTTTAAAGATAAAATTTAGGTTGTTACATAAAACAAATAAATACATTCTGCCAATAATAATAATTCAACCTGGAGAGACTCACAACAAAGAGAAGCTGCAATTAAATGGATTTATTTGACATGAATGACATGAGATATTTGGCGCTCGGACCTCGGTGGAAGACGCGAGTGTCGACAATGGCAATGCGCTTTGACGAGAAGCTCAGGTTGAGCATTAGAGGCATCTTCCCCGGGCCGGACACTGGTGGTGGAGGTCGAAGAGGGGAAGGAAGCTTGAGGGAGCTGGGAAACTGGGGGTGGAGAAGGGGTGAAGGTGGGCTGAAGTTCGGCTGGCGAACAGATGGGGCCATGATGGAAGTCCTTTTAAACGAAGGCTTGCTCGCTGATTGGATACGCTGGAGGCGCGGTCGGATGCTGATAGGCTGGAGTGGAGGTGCTCGACGCAGCGATTAGATGCAGGTGAGGCTGAAGCAGGTCTTCCAGTCTGAATTTACGCCTAGGCTTCATAAATAATAAAACAGTTTTAAATTAAAGGCCTAACATTATTTGCCCATGCCAAAGTTTTGAAATAAGATCTTTCCATGATGAAAGGGGTTATTGCCATTTTGAACATATCTTGAAAACAATGTTTTGCACGGACTCATGCTACATTGTGAGATCTGGTGAGATGGGTAAGCGCTAGGGTTAGATTAAAGTCATCTTATGTTGAGAAATGATGGACTTGTAGCTGTTTTTGTCAAACCTTAAAAATAAATCTCATGCATTATCGCACAATCTTTTGTATTTTTTTTATATATATCATGCAATCTAATGCTCAAGAGTGTGTGTTGAGGATGAGTCTGAGCTGTTACCACACCAAATTTCAGCTCAATATTCATGAAATGATGTGCGTTATAGCCATTTTTGTTTTGGCTAATATTGATTAGCTGCAGTGGTAATCTTGAATCAGGTTGACTCCAAACACATAAATATACATCCAATTATTACTTTCATTAAAATAAAACCACTGGTTCATGAGATATTTTGCCTGTACACAGAGACATTGCAACAACAATTTTAACATTTAGAGCTGAAACTTGTAATTCTTAGTATTTGTGTTTTTGTTTATTCCATTTTGCTCTTAGAATTGCTAACAGTATTGCTCTAGAATTGGAAGACAACCTCCCTATCACTGAAAGGTAAGGTGTGTATAAATATGTATAACATGCATAACATACAGAAAATCGTTCTGTAAATGAAATGATGTGCATATGTTTATAGGGTTTTACTTATTGTGGTTGTTGTTGTTTTTTTCAGCAGATCTTATCTTGACTTTTTTTTAAATCTCTTCTGTAGTTCATCTTTGACTCAAAACAACAAGAAGGAAGTTTCCAGAATTTACAGTGCAGTTTTGTATCTAATCAATGTGCACCCTCATGCAGATTGTGCACTTTTTCAGTTTGAATTGAGAAATCTCCTCAGATAAGAAAACAGGAAAATAAGTCTAGTCACGGTTAAAAAGTAGAGAATGAGAGGAAGCGTTTGTGATTGCCATGCTCTGAATTTATAATTTACACAAACATGTATGACTTATCTTGTACTCTGAAACATCCAAATATTACTTTTTGAACAGTGATTCTGCAATAAGTTACTTGTTTTAAACCCCCAAAATGTTAGTGTCTTGTTTTCTGTTTTATTAGTTCTATCACTAGTTCAGGCTAACTGTTTTCAATTCAAATGTCAGTTGATTGTTTAAAAATGAAACGTATTATATATTATATATTTACGGATATTTATTCTACATTTCTGAAACACCTTTCTGTTTTTATTTGTATCCACAACAGAGACCTGCCGTCTGGTTATTAGAGTAAAAATCATATGGCCTTACATCTGACCGAAATGGCATGTTCTCAAATGTGGGTTCATGAAATATTTACTTTGCATGATGCTTTTGTTATTAAGGTATTAAGTTTTTAAGCATGTTTATTTTGGGCTACTGCTGATTCATCAAAACAGAATGTCACCGGTCAGTGATTCAATATTTAAACTCTGTGTGCGTCAGTGGTAAATTTGGTTTCTTTGGACCTGTCAACTTGATACAAAGAAGGTAAAACAAACAGCCTTGCCTTTACAGTTAATAATGAAACATCTCTTACATATAGCTTACAGCTCTTTTTAAAAAAAATGTAACCATGTTGAATCTTTTCTTTGCTTTTTGCTGATTAACGTTTTTCTTACCATATACCTGAAACCAAAGCACCAGCGAATCTGTTGTATTTTATAAAGTGTGTGAAATTACAGAATAGCTCAAATTGTAAAGCGTCACACCTGTCATTCAAAAGGATCAGAGTTTCCAGTTGGATCACTTCAGAGGAATTAAAACAATAATTCTAAGGACTGTGACATTGCCAAAAGCATCAACCTTGCTGGAATAATGGTTGCTCAGGGAGTTGCTTTTAAACATTCTCTGCTGACAGCTCCAATTGTTTCAGACAAAATTCTTTAGCCACGTCAGACTTTTAAGGTACACCCAATATATAAGCCCCAACAAAGGGGTGGCATAACAAGAGTTTAAGAGACAGCAGGATAGTTACCAAGGATTGTTTGGATTTATCTACTGCTTTTGGTAAGTTCATTGCTGAATTTATACTCTATTTGTAACCAACTCTACATTTTCTCATAATAAATGATTATCAATAATATATTGTTATATTTAAGGTTCTCGTTGGGAAGGACCAGAATGGATAGGATTAGGAATTAGGTTATCAGAGGTACAGCACAGGTTGAAGGACTGGGAGATAAAGTTAGAGAGGCATGACTGAGATGGTTTGGACATGTCCAGAGGAGGGACAGTGGCTATATTGGTAGAAGGATGTTAGAGATGCAGCTGCCAGGAAAGAGAGAAAGAGGAGATATATGGATGCAGTTAGAGAGGACATGGAGGAAGTTGGAGTGAGGACAGAGGACACAGAAGACAGAGCTAGATGGAGGAGGATGAGTCGCTGTGGCGACCCCTGAAAAGGGAACAGACGAAAGAAAAAAAAACAAGTTCATAATTCATAATTGGTTATACATAATGCTATACTTTGTCACGTTTAGGGACTAATTATTTTGGGCTCCCCATATACACAGGTATTGGGTGAGATCCTTTGTAAATTTTACTCAATTTTTTAAAAACTTCGGCCAACAAGAATGTCATTTTGGAGAGGTTTGACATATTTTTTTATATTACACTACTTATTACATGTCAGCTCTAACAACCTAGGTTTCAAAAAGGCTGTGCAGCTGGGTAAAATGTAATGTTTCAGGCTGCCATCAAATTCCAATTAAGCAAAATACTGGAAAATGAAAAGGACAAACAGTGAAGCGATCATTAATGCAAACATCTCCAGCTAAAGTATACTGCAGTTAATGTGCATTCTTCTGAATACCATTTTGTGTGCATTTTGGAGTATTTCCTAAAATAGTGTTTCAAAATTTTATTTTAATAGACGAAACATCAAATTCGGACACCAAGAAAATCAATCTTTAGAATGAGTTTTGAGCATTATTTATTAATTTATTGTAATTCAACAGTTTTAAAAAAAGAAGAACTCAATCCCTCCAAGGAGGTTTAAAGCAATATTGAGTTTATCTTTAGTGAGGCTTAAAATATACTGTTTTTAAACAGGAAACTCATCATCATTCCAGACAACCAGACAATGGTTTATCAGCAAAAATTTCAGTTATGACACTTTAACAAAAACTAAACAAACTTTTTTCACAAAATAAATTTTGTTTTTAATTGTTAATAAAAATTTTCACTTAAATAAATTTTACAATGACAACATACAAAAAATAATCAATAAATTTAGTTCAGTATCATTAACATATAACAAAAAAACCAACAATACAAACACCTTAAGACATTTCATTTTATTTGAGATGCTTATTTTGAATGTTGTTTTCAGTGCAATGTTTAGTTTTGAAACCAACAATGAAAACTGAAACCAAGTCATTGATAAAATATGAGGATGTATTTGAGAATGTGGTGAATTTTCATTCCAAACTCATCACATATTGATGCTTGGTCAGGAGTTGTTCTGCTTTGGCTTTTAAGCCCTATTCGCACAGTATAAACATTATCTGAGGACCCCATATAATAAATAAATTTCTCCCCAACCTTTGGTTTTTGTTGTGGCGCATTCACACGGGATAACCGAAGCCTGAGATTTTGCTTAAACTTATGGACATCTTCCAGATATGATGTTAACACGCTGCGTAAAATCCGCTTGCATTGTACAGCGCTAGCCGGCTGTATAGTATGTTACAAACAGGAGAAAATTCTTCTTACCGTACAGAGCAATGCATGATGTAAGCCACCATTTGCATGTGATTTTGCTCCTTCTCTTCAGCCTTTTCTTTTTTATGGCAACCATCACAGGTTGATAGGGTTTTGCTGGCCCAGGACACAAAAGGTTATCTATGCACTCCAATGCAGCCTCCATTGCCAAAAGCAAATAAAAATGTGCCCAGAAACAAAAAACGCCTAATCCAAATCACAGAGATGCATGTTCACATTGGATTGGTATTATCATAGGACCTCGGAGTTCGGCAAAATATAGTCAGTAATTTGCGGGGGAATTTTTACTTTACAAATTACTGATATGGCCGATTTGCACATGATTAACAAACAGACAATCTCCGTAATTATTACAAATAGCATGTGGTCCCTAGGTAAAACTAATCCCGTGTGAATAGGACTTTTGAAACGCTTAGTTCATTTTTTACAAGCAGAGGACAGGTTAACCTTGCCAGGTGTACCTTTTGCATTCTATAGTTAACATACAAACTTAACCATGACTGAAGCTGACAGGACTAAAAAAATAATTAACAAGGCTTAACACAAGCTTTTAAATGAGGTTGAAGAATTGCTGGGTGCTGGTAAAGAACCAAGTTTGAAACAGCCATAAGACAGCTGTTTTTACTTTTATGCTTTTCTCATTTCTAGTAAATTCTACTTTAGTTTCTTATACTATAGTCCATGCCTCATTTTACTTTGTTGTTTTTCTGATAAAACAAAACAACACAAAACCAAAACAGCTTTTCATGATCATGTCCCAGAAAGACCTTAATTGTTAGGTCTTGTTCAGAACTTTCAAGATTAAAATATAGAGTCACAAATATTTCACAAAACCACTTAAGGAATGTATGAAATGACACCTGAAGAATTAAAACATACACCAAACTAGTAAATTAAATTGTTTATTTAGAATAGAAAGCAAGTTTTCTTCACTAAATAAATTTTAGTGGAGACAATGACTGTTCTACTGTAATTATTTATTATTGCCTGTGTTTGTCTGTTATCAAAATACCTTATGAACCAATGGACAGTTATTAGTAAAACTATGAGAAAGTCATACTTGGATGTACATCGACAAGTGATTAACTTTTGGAGTCAGTCCAATTTAAAATGGTTGACAGGTAGTTGAACTTAGAAATCACAAAATATGGCTGTAACTATTTTGCAGATACTGAGCTAAAATTTGGTGAAACGGGTGTGAGTCACACCCATCAGGCTGAGGGCTAAAATATCACGCAGGATCTTCTTTTAAAACTTTATCAGGCGAAATAGCAAGAATTATGGCTTTCTTGAAGGAATACTAGGCCTTCATTGTCTTGTTTTTGTTTTGTTTTGTTTTTTCATCTTTTCCTCAAGAAAACTCTTACGAACTTTGGTCAATAGGGTATGTGCTTAATATTAGGTACCATATACCTTTTGATGTAATCAATGTATATCCTGTTAAAAAAATGTAAAACATAACATTGGTTGGGATCACTGGATGTTTTTTTTTTTTTTTAAATGTTAAACTCATACTTTTGAATTGAGGAGAAGTGACATTACTGCTATTTTAAATATGGTTGAGAAACAATTTGTTAGTTTTTCTTTTTATAAACCAGAAATGCTAGTGTTGTGGAAAAAATACTACAAATAAAATCGAGCATGTTAATATGTTAATTTAATTCTTTGATCACTTGACTCACTTTTGTTTCTTTTAAAAGTAAAAAGAAAGAACAATAGGCAACAACCAAAAAAATACTTAGCATAATAGATAAGTTTATTTAAAAGTGGAAAAAAATACTATAAGCAATATGGTAGTGACTGCTAGTAAAACCAATACAAAATCTGAAAAGAAGATAAATGGGAAATCAACAGTTATGAAGGCATTAAATGCTTACAACAATATAAAATTTATTTAAAAAACATGGTATAGTTCTAAACATTACAAGTTATGATTAAAGGACAATATCAAACTTTCTATTGTTTTTCTTTTGGTATGAATTCCTAACTAAAACTGACATCGAAAGGAATGATAACATAGCTTTTTTAATACTAAAAATAAAAAAAATGTAATGTAAAAGTAATGTTGTTGTTACTGTCTCATGTTACAGACAAAAACTGGATCAAGAATGGGGACAAAAAATGTATTAAAAATGGTGCTAGTACTTACAGGTAAGTCATGAATCATTAGATAAAAGCTATATAAACAAAAAAATAACCAATTAATAAAAACAAAACCAATTAATCTTTTGTATAAATATCACAGTGGCACAAACATTAAAGACAATGGCTGCAACAACAACGACTCATGAACCAACAACAACCACAGCTGCTGTAACCACAACCACAGCTGCCCCGACAACAACCACAGCTGCCCCGACAACAACCACAGCTCCCCCAACCACAACTGCCACAACCACAGCTGGCCCAACAACAACCACAGTTGCTCCAACAACTACAACTGCTCCAGCAACGACTACAGCTGCTCCAACAACAACCAAAGCTGCTCCAACAACAACGACAGCTGCTCCAATCACAACCACAACTGCCCCAACCACAACCATGGCTGCTGTAACCACAACAACAGCTGCCCCAACCACAACTGCCCCAACCACAACCACAGCTGCACCAACAACAACCACGGCTGCCACAACCACAGCTGCTCCAACAACAACCACAGTTGTCCTAACCACAACTGCCCCAACCACAACCACAGCTGCACCAACAACCACGGCTGTCACAACCACAGCTACACCAACAACAACCACAGCTGC
>NC_051436.1:10023763-10029274 GCF_001649575.2 Kryptolebias marmoratus
GTTGGGACAGCTTTAGTTGTGGTAGGGGCAGTTGTGATTGTGGAAGTTGTAGTTGTTGGAACAGCTGTAGTTGTTGTTGGAGCAGGTGTGGTTGTGTTTGCGGCAGCTGTAGTGGTAGACTGGGCAGCTGTGGTTGTGGTTGGGACAGTTGTGGTTGTTGGGACAGCTGTAGTTGTGGTTGTTGCAGTTGTAGTTGTTGGAACAGCTGTAGTTGTGTTTGTGACAGCTGTGGTTGTGGCACGTGTTGTAGTTGTTGGGACAGCTGTAGTTGTTGTAGGGGCAGTTGTGATTGTGAAAGTTGTGGTTGTTGGAACAGCTCCAGTTGTGGTTGGAGCAGGTGTGGTTGTAGTTACGGCCGCTGTAATGGTAGACTGGGCAGCTGTGGTTGTGGGAGGTGTTGTAGTTGGAACAGCTGTAGTTGTTGTAGGGGCAGATGTGGTTGTGGCAGGTGTTGTAGCTGTGGTTGGGACAGCTTTAGTTGTGGTAGGGGCAGCTGTGGTTGGGGCAGTTGTAGTTGTTGGGACAGCTTTAGTTGTGGTAGGGGCAGCTGTGGTTGTTGGGACAGCTTTAGTTGTGGTAGGGGCAGCTGTTGTTATGGCAGGTGTTGTAGTTGTTGGGATAGCCTTAGTTGTGGTAGGGGCAGCTGTAGTTGTTGTAGGGGCAGCTGTGGTTGTGGCAGCTGTAGTTGTGGTTCTGACAGCTGTAGTTGTGGCAGTTGTAGTTGGTGGAACAGCTGTAGTTGTTGTAGGGGCAGCTGTGGTTGTGGTAGGGGCAGCTGTGGTTGTGGCAGTTGTTGTAGTTGGTGGGACAGTTGTAGTTGTCGTTGGGACAGATGTGGTTGTGGAAGTTTTTGTAGTTGTTGAGAAAGCTGTAGTTGTGGTTAGAGCAGATGTGGTTGTGGTTGGGACAGCTGTGGTTGTTGTAGGGGCAGCTGTGGTTGTTCGGACAGCTGTGGTTGTGGCAGGTGTTGTAGTTGTTGGGATAGCTGTACTTGTGGTTGGGACAGATGTGGTTGTGGCAGTTGTTGGGACAGCTGTAGTTGTGGTAAGGGCAGCTGTGGTTGTGGTAGGGGCAGATGTGGTTGTGGCAGTTGTAGTTGGGACAGTTGTAGTTGTGGTTGGGACAGATGTGGTTGTGGCAGGTGTTGTAGTTGTGCTTGGGACAGATGTAGTTGTGGTAGGGGCAGCTGTGGTTGTGGTAGGGGCAGCTGTTGTGGTAGACTGGGCAGCTGTGGTTGTGGTAAGGGCAGCTGTGGTTGTGGTAGGTCCAGATGTGGTTGTGGAAGTTGTAGTTGGGACAGTTTTAGTTGTCGTTGGGACACATGTGGTTGTGGAAGTTTTTGTAGTTGTTGAGAAAGCTGTAGTTGTGGTTAGAGCAGATGTGGTTGTGGTTGGGACAGCTGTGGTTGTTGGGACAGCTGTAGTTGTTGGGACAGCTGTAGTTGTGGCAGTTGTGGTTGGAGCAGGTGTGTTTGTAGTTGAGGTAGCTGTAGTGGTAGACTGGGCAGCTGTGGTTGTGGGAGGTGTTGTAGTTGGAACAGCTGTAGTTGTTGTAGGGGCAGCTGTGGTTGTGGCAGTTGTTGTAGTTGGTGGGACAGCTGTGGTTGTGGTTTGGGCAATTGTGGTTGTTGTTGGAGCTGTTGTGGTTGGAACAATTTTGGTTGTGGTTGGGGCATTTGTGGTTGTGGCCGGGGCAGCTGTAGTTGTGGTTGGAGCAGGTGTGGTTGTAGTTGCGGTAGCTGTATTGGTAGACTGGGCAGCTGTGGTTGTGGTAGGGGCAGCTGTGGTTGTGGCAGTTGTAGTTGTTGGGACAGCTGAAGTTGTGGTACGGGCAGATGTGGTTGTGGCAGTTGTATTTGGGGCAGCTGTAGTTGTGGCCGGGGCAGCTGTAGTTGTGGTTGGGGCTGCTGTGGTTGTAGTTGGAGCGGCTGTGGTTGTAGTTGGAGCGGCTGTGGTTGTAGTTGGAGCGGCTGTGGTTGTGGTTGGAGCCGCTGTGGATGTGGTTGGAGCAGCTTTGGTTGTTGTTGGGACAGCTGGAGTTGTGGTTGGTATAGTTCTGGTTGTTGTTGGAAGAGCTGTGGTTGTTGTCGGAGCAGCTGTGGTTGTGGTTGAGGCGACAGTGGTTGGGGCAGCTGTGGTTGGAACAATTGTGGTTGTGGTTTGGGCAGTTGTGGTTGGGCCGGTTGCGGTTGGGGCAGCTGTGGTTGTTGTTGGGGCAGCTGTGGTTGTTGTTGGGGCAGCTGTGGTTGTGGTTGGAGCCGCTGTGGTCGTAGTTGGAGCCGCTCTGGTCGTGGTTGGGGCGTCTGTGGTCGTGGTTGGGGGAGCTGTGGTTGTGGTTTGAGAAGCTGATGTTGTTGTTGCAGCAATTGTGGTTGTGGTTGGTGCATCTTTGGTCGTGGTTGGGGGAGCTGTGGTTGTTTTTGGACCAGTTGTGGTTGGTGCAGCTGTTGTTGTTTGAATTGTTATTGTTTGTGGAGGTGTCGTAGTTGTAAGTTCACCTGTCAAAACAAGCATGTAATTTAAATACACACCTATGAGAGAAGCCAGTATTGTTGATGAAACTCTGGAAAGCTGAAAATTATTTGGTAATTCTTTTTTCTGTCAAAGTTTAGTTTTGAGTACGTTAAGTTTTTTAGTATGCAATTTTCATAATTCACATCTTTTCCTAAACTCATTTATGTGATTTTTTTTTTTTATTAAAAAAGTGTTACTTACTTGTATTTGTCACAGTAATGTTATTAACATCAATGTCAAAATCTGTGGTGTTTGTTGCTGCATCCTCAGCAACCTTTATGATTTCATCGTTACTAGGAGCAGATGTAGATGCAAAGTTAAGTTCCACTCCATTGATGATTGATCCCCTCCTGCAAAAGTGAAAACCCAAAATTAAATTCGTACAATTTTTATGATAAAAAATTCTAACATTCTATCATTTTTCATAAACAAATGACCAGTTTTATTTTCATAGCACTTTTCATGGGTATAGTAGTTATCACTGTTTGCTTCACAAAAAAGTAAAAAATAAAACTATACAATTATATATCCATATTCACATATATACATACACACATATAAACATAAAAAATACATGTATAATAAAACAAAGTACAATAGAAATGTAACCTAACCTAATCCTAAACCCATCATCTATCTAAATCAGAATGTCTTTAAATGTTTTTTTTTAACCTGTGAGATGGTGTGCAGAGCTGATTCAGGTCAGATATGTAAGAAAGAGCTTGACTTTGCAAGGCTTTAAATGTTAAAAGTAAAATTTTAAAAGGCATTCTAAATTAAGCTAAGAGCCAGTGAAGGGGAGCTAAAACAGGTGGGATGTGTGCTCGTTTGTTAATGTGAGTTAACAGTTTTGCAGCCGAGTTCTGAACAACCTGAAAACGGTCAAGCTCTTTGTTGTTTAAACAAGTAAATAAACTGTTTCAGTAGTGTAAATGAAAAAAATAATAATAATTTTTTTTTATTTAAGTGGATGGCAGCTAAGCTCAGTGTTGGGACAGGGTTCAAGTTGTTTTACCAAGGTGTGGATAGGAAGAGAAATGGTGTAAGGGTAGTCCTGAAAGAGGAGTTGGCAAGGAATGTAGTCGAGATGAAAAGAGTGTCAGATAGGGTTATGTGTGTGAAGCTAGAAGTAGAAAGTCTGATATTCAGTGTTGTCAGTGGTTATGCTCCACAGATTGAATGTGATGTAGAAGAGACAGAGAAATCCTGGGAAGACCTTGAAGAAGTGAGAGGTGAGTGTATTGATCAGTGCATAGGTGAATGGACAAGTTGTTGAAGGAAACAGGACATGAAGAAGTGATGGGCAGACTTGGTGTCAAGGAAAGGAACCAGGAAGGACAGCTGGTGGTGGATTTTGCCAAGAGGATGGAAATGACTGTAGCTAACACTTAGGGAGGAAGACTGGGTGACCTATGAGAGTGGAGGCAGGAGTATGCAGGTAGACTACATTCTGTGTAGAAGAGGTAACCTGAGGGAGATTGTAGACTGTAAGGTTGTGTCAGGGGAGAGCTTGGTCAGACAGCAAAGGATGGTGGTGAGTAGGATGACTGTTGTGGTGAAAAAGTGGAAAAGAGTAAAGGCAGAGAAGAAGACCAAATGGTGGAAGTTGAGGAAGGAAGAATGTTGTGAGTTCAGAAAGAAGCTGTTAAAGTCTCTGGGTGGTAAGAAAGAGCTTCCAGATTGACTACAGCAACAGTAAATAGAGAGACAGGTAGGAAAGTACTTGGTGTGTCATCTGGACAGAAAAAAGATGATAAGGAAACCTGGTGGTGGCATAGTGAAGTGCAGCAAGTTATTCAGAGGAAGAAGTTAGCCAGGAAGAAATGGGACAGTGAGAGAACTGAAGAGAGTAGACAGGAATACAAGGAGATGCAACATAGGACAACGAAAGAGGCAGCACAGCCAAAACAGAAGGCATATGATGGGTTGTATGAGAAGAAGTGTGCTGGTGCCAATTTTTAAGAACAAGGGTGAGGCACAGAGCTGTAGAAACTACAGGAGAAATGAAGTTGCACCGTCTTTGCTTTAAGGATGCTGATGGAGAAGTACAAAAAAGGTTCAGAAACAAGTTCACTGTGTCTTTGTGGATTTAGAAAAAACATACGACAGGGTGCCGAGGGAGTTGTATGAAGAACTCTGTAGTTGCAGAAAAGTATATAAGACAAGTACAGGACATGTATGAAGTGAAGATGTTAAGGTTCTCCTTAGGATTGATGAGAATGGACAGGATTAAGAATGATTTCATCAGATGTGCAGCACAAGTTTAACAACTTAGGAAGCCCAGACTGAGACGGTTTGAAAAATATGTGCAGAGGAGAGAGAGTGCGTATTTTGGTAGTAGAATGTTAGAGATGCAGTTGCCAGGAAGAAGACAAAGAGGATATACACTCCTGATCAAAATCTTAAGACCAGTCAAAAAATTGCAAGAATTTGCATTTTGCACTATTGGATCTCAAGAAGGTTCTAAGTAGAGCTTCACAATGTTAAAAGAAGAAATCAGCGTAAGGGACAAAAACTTTTGAGCGGGGAATTAATTGAAAACTGCAAACGTGAATTTTTCAGCTTATCAAAAGTTTAAGACTATAGCTCAAAAAAAACGAAACCCCCCCCAAAACAGAATTTAAAGTGTCAAAAAAAGGACTCAGTAATGAGTAGCTCCACCATTCTTGTTGATGACTTCAAACAATCCTTTAGGCATGCTTGATGCCAGTGTTTCCAGGAGGCTAGTGGGAACGTTGCTCCAAGTGTTGAAGATGGCTTCACAAGGGCATCCACTGTCTGGAACTGATGTCCATTTTTGTAAACTTCCCTTGCCATCCATCCCCAATTATTCTCAATTGGGTTTAGATCTGGGGAACATGCAGGATGGTCCAAAAGAGTGATGTTATTCTCTTGGAAGAACTCCTTTGTCAGGCGGGCATTGTGAACTGCAGCATTGTCCTGTTTAAAAACCCAATCATTACCACACAGACGAGGGCCCTCAGTCATGAGGGATGCC
>NC_051436.1:10029525-10031174 GCF_001649575.2 Kryptolebias marmoratus
TGGCCTTTGAAGACGTTTTTTGTTTCTGAAGCCCTTCTCTCGCAGATGCCGTCTGATGGTTATTGGGCTGCAGTCAGCACCAGTAATGGCCTTAATTTGGGTAGAGGATCGTCCCGTGTCTTGACGGACAGCCAATCGGATCCTGCAGCTTTTTCCTTTAACATTGTGAAGCTCTACTTAGAACCTTCTTAAGATCCAATAGTGCAAAATGCAAAATCTTGCAATTTTTTGACTGGTCTTAAGATTTTGATCAGGAGTGTATATGAATGCCGTTAGAGGACTTGTAGATAGCTATAGAGAGGACAGATGACGCAGAGGACAGTTAGACGGAGGAGGAGAATAACTTGCGGTGGTGACCCATGAAAAGGGAACAGCTGAAAGAAAAAAAAAAGAGAAAAAGAAGAAGGTATGTTGTCTTTTGTGTTGTCAGTTGTTTTATGTTTTTATGTTACCTGAATAAACACCGTCCAAAAGAGTGGAATGAAGGAAATGCTCTTTTGTATCGTGGCTCTAACTGTAAAAGACAAAGCAACAAAAAATTGAATGTATGAACTCAATATTTGTCATATAGCCATTTTAGGTTTCTTGAAACCAAACAATTGTGAACTCAATATTTGAGAGAAATTTTTCTGTCAAAGGTTGTGCTTTCAGCTCCAAGTTTTTTTTACAAAGCCTGAACCTGGATATTGAAGAGATATTAGCAGGGCCTTAGACTTCCTTCAGCTTTGGAAAGAAAACTAAAGGAGGACAATGCAGAAGCAAAGGAGCCACCTTTTCCTGTTTATGGCAATAGCTCATTTACTTTTGCAGACCACCTCCACCCCAATTGCTGAAGCCATAAAATATTTAATGCCACCTGTGTGACGTACTGTTTTTAAGGTCATAAGATTTTAACTTGTTAGTCCGAGTATTTTGTAGTTCAAAAAATAATAATTCAGGTTGTATAGCAGACAAAAAAATAATACCAAGAGGGTGAATTCTGTTACAAACAAAGTGTGCAGAAATGTGTGTTTAGATACATAACTAAATTTGTTTCATAACACAAACACCTCAAATTAATTTGAAATAAAAAAACATTTAAGCTTATGTCATTTATTAAACGTTACTCTGCAAATATTTGGTACCCCTTGATGTTTTAAAAAATACATACATTTCTCCTAATATTTGAGGATCGTCTGATGTAAGCTTCAGTTGATGGATCTTCCAAAAAAATTATAAAGACTTCCCGGGATACAAAAATCAACCACCTTGTTGTCATTACATCCAGAATTGTAGTCACAGTAGTTGACGGAGACATAACAATTTTAGCTGACACTGTGGTAGTCGTTAGGGTGGCTGTAGCTGTTGTTGTGGTTGGGACAGCTGTAGTTGTGGTAGGGGCAGCTGTGGTTGTGGCAGGTGTTGTAGTTGTTGTGACAGCTGGAGTTGTTGGGACAGCAGTGGTTGTGGCAGGTGTTGTAGTTGTGGTTGGAACAATTGTGGTTGTGGTTGGGACAGCTGGGGTAGGGACAGTTGTAGTTGTTGGGACAGCTGTAGTTGTGGTTGGAGCAGGTGTGGTTGTAGTTGCGGCAGCTGTAGTGGTAGACTGGGCAGTTGTGGTGGTGGGAGGTGTTGTAATTGGAACAGCTGTAGTTGTTGTAGGGGCAGCT
>NC_051436.1:10031274-10032236 GCF_001649575.2 Kryptolebias marmoratus
CCAACTACAACCACTGTTGCTTTAACAACCACAGCACCTCCATCTACAACCACAGCTGTCCCAACAACAACAACAGCTGCCCCAACATCAATGACAACTGCTCCAACTACAACGGTCCCATTGACAACCACAGCTGCTCCTATGACCACAGAAGCAGCTCCATCCACAATCACAGCACCTCCATCTACAACCACAACTGTCCAATTAACAACCACAGCTGCTCCAACAACAACCACAGCTGCCCCAACATCAACCACAACTGCTGCAACAACAACCACAGCTGCTGCAACCACAACCACAGCTGCTCCAACTACAACTGTCCCATTGACAACCACAGCTGCTCCAACCACGATCACAGCAGCTCCAACAACCACAGAAGCAGCTCCATCCACAACCACAGCTGCCCCAACATCAACCATAACTGCTCCAACTACAACCATAGCACCTCCATCTACAACCACATCTGCTTCAAGAACTACAGCTGCTCCAACAACAACCACAACTGTCCCATTGACAACCACAGCTGCTCCATCTACAACCACAGCTGCTCCAACAACAACCACAGCTGCTCCATCTACAACCACAACTGCCCCGACAACAACTACAACTGTCCAATTAACAACCACAACCACAGAAGCCCCAACAACTACAGCTGCTCCAACAACGACCACAACTGTCCCATTCACAACCACAGCTGCTCCAACAACAACCACTGTTGCTTTAACAACCACAGCTGCTCCAACAACAACCACAGTCGCTCCGACCACGATCACAGCATCTCCAACGACAACAGAAGCAGCTCCATCCACAACCACAGCACCTCCATCTACAACCACAGCTGTCCCAACAACAACCACTGTTGCTTTAACAACTACAGCTGCTCCAACAACAACCACAACCACCCAATTCACAACCACAGCTGCCCCAACATCAACCACAACTGCTCCAGCCACAACCACAGC
>NC_051436.1:10044480-10048948 GCF_001649575.2 Kryptolebias marmoratus
ACAGCTGCCCCTACCACAACTACATCTGTCCCAACCACAACTACAACACCTGCCACAACAACAGCTGCTCCAATCACAACCCCAGCTGCCCCTACCACAACTACATCTGTCCCAACCACAACACCTCCCACAACCACAGCTGCCCCGTCTACCACTACAGCTGCTGCAACTACAACCACACCTGCTCCAACCACAACTGGAGCTGTTCCAACAACCACACCTCCCACAACCACAGCTGCCCCTACCACAACCACAGCTGCCCAGTCTGCCACTACAGCTGCCGCAACTACAACCACACCTGCTCCAACCACAACTACAGCTGTCCCAACTACAACTGCCACAACCACATCTGTCCCCACCACAACCAAATCTGCCCCTACCACAACTTCATCTGACCCAACAACTACAACACCTGCCACAACCACATCTGCCCCTACCACAAATGCCACAACCACATCTGTCCCTACCACAACCACAGCTGCCCCAACAACAAACACAGCTGCTCCAACAACTACAGCTGTCCCAACAACTACAACACCTGCTCCAACCACAACCGCAGCTGTCCCAACAACTACAACAACTGCCACAACCACAGCTGTCCTAACCACAACCACATCTGTCCCAATCACAACTGTCCCAACTACAACTTCCACAACCACATCTGTCCCAATCACAACCACAGCTGCTCCAACAACAAACACAACTGCTCCAACAACTACAGCTGTCCCAACAACTACAACACCTGCCACAACCACAACTACAGCTGTTCCAACAACTACAACTGCCACAACCACAGCTGTCCCAACCACAACTACAGATGTCTCAACAACTACAGCTGTCCCAACATCCACAGCTGTCCCAACAACCACAGCTGTCCCAACCACAACCATATCTGCCCAGTCTACCACTACAGCTGCCGCAACTTCAACCACACCTGCTCCAACCACAACTGGAGCTGTTCCAACAACTACAACTTCCACAATCACAACTGCCCGTACAACAACTACAGCTGTCCCAACTACATCTGCCCCTACCACAACTACAGCTGTCCCAATAACTACAACCACACCTGCTCCAACCACAACTACAGCTGTCCCAACTACATCTGCCCCTACCACAACTACAGCTGTCCCAACAACTACAACACCTGCCACAACCACATCTGTCCCAACCACAACCACATCTGCCCCTACCACAACCACAGCTGCCCAATCTACCACTACAGTTGCCGCAACTACAACCACACCTGCTCCAACCACAACTGCAGCTGTCCCAACAACTACAACAACTGCCACAACCACAGCTGTCCTAACCACAACCACATCTGTCCTAACCACAACTGTCCCAACTACAACTGCCACAACCACATCTGTCCCAACCACAACAACAGCTGTCCCAACCACAACAACAGCTACAGCCACCCTAACGACTACCACAGTGTCAGCTAAAATTGTTATGTCTCCTTCAACTACTGTGACTACAATTCTGGATGTAATGACAACAAGGTGGTTGATTTTTGTATCTCGGGAAGTCTTTATAATTTTTTTGGAAGATCCATCAACTGAAGCTTACATCAGACGATCCTCAAATATTAGGAAAAATGTACGTATTTTTTAAAACATCAAGGGGTACCAAACATTTGCAGAGTAACGTTTAATGAATGACATAAGCTTAAATCTTTTTTTACTTCATCAAATTAATTTGAAGTGTTTGTGTTATGAAACAAGTTTAGTTATGTATCTAAACACACATTTCTGCACACTTTGTTTGTAACAGAATTCACCCTCTTGGTATTATTATTTTGTCTGCTATACAACCTGAATGTTATTTGATTCCTAAATTAATTAAAGTCCATAAATTTACAAAAACACTTTGGATTAACAATGAAAAACTTTTTTTTTTTAACTACAAAAAACTCGGAGTAACAAGTTAAAATCTTATGACCCTAAAAACAGTGCGACACACAGGTGGCATTAAATATTTTATGGCTTCAGCAATTGGGGTGGAGGTGGTCTGCGAAAGTAAATGAGCTATTGCCATAAACAGGAAAAGGTGGCTCCTTTGCTTTTGCATTGTCCTCCTTCAGTTTTCTTTCCAAAGCTGAAGGAAGTCTAAGGCCCTGCTAATATCTCTTCAATACCCAGGTTCAGGCTTTGTAAAAAAAACTTGGAGCTGAAAGCACAACCTTTGCCAGAACAATTTCTCTCAAATATTGAGTTCACAATTGGTTTCAAGAAACCTAAAATGGCTATATGACAAATATTGAGTTCATACATTCAATTTTTTGTTGCTTTGTCTTTTACAGTTAGAGCCACGATACAAAAGAGCATTTCCTTCATTCCACTCTTTTGGACGGTGTTTATTCAGGTAACACATAAAAACATAAAACATCTGACAACACAAAAGACAACATACCTTCTTCTTTTTCTCTTTTTTTTTTTCTTTCAGCTGTTCCCTTTTCATGGGTCACCACCGCAAGTTATTCTCCTCCTCCGTCTAACTGTCCTCTGCGTCTTCTGTCCTCTCTACAGCTATCTACAAGTCCTCTAACTGCATTCATATATATATCCTCTTTGTTCTTCCTCTTTGTCTTCTTCCTGGCAACTGCATCTCTAACATTCTACTACCAAAATACGCACTCCTCAAAGAGCAAAGAGCTTGACCGTTGTCAGGTCGTTCAGAACTCAGCTGCAAGACTGTTAACTCACATTAACAAACGAGCACACATCCCACCTGTTTTAGCTCCCCTTTCACTGGCTCTTAGCTTATTTTAGAATGCCTTTTAAAATTTTACTTTTAACATTTAAAGCCTTGCAAAGTCAAGCTCTTTCTTACATATCTGACCTAAATCAGCTCTGCACACCATCTCACAGGTTAAAAGTCATCAGGTCAGAAGTTGTTGATGGTACTCCACACCCATAACAGATCTCAATGGGATCCGTCATTCCAAGCAGTTGCATTCTGTACTTTGTTTTATTATACATGTATTTTTTATGTTTATGTGTGTGTATGTATATATGTGAATTTAGATATATAATTGTATAGTTTCATTTTTTACTTTTTTGTGAAGCAAACAGTGATAACTACTATACCCATGAAAAGTGCTATGAAAATAAAACTTAGGTCATTTGTTTATGAAAGATGATAAAATGTTAGATTTTTTATCATAAAAATTGTACAAATTTAATTTTGGGTTTTCACTTTTGCAGGAGGGGGTCAATCATCAATAAAGTGGAACTTAACTTTGCATCTACATCTGCTCCTAGTAACGATGAAATTATAAGGGTTGCTGAGGATGCAGCAACAAACACCACAGATTTTGACATTGATGTTAATAACATTACTGTGACAAATACAAGTAAGTAATATTTTTTTCTACAAAAAAAAAGTCACATTAAATGATTTTAGGAAAATATGCAAAATATGACATGGCATACTAAAATACCTAAAACATTGTACTCAGAACAAAAACATTGTAAACTTTGACAAAAAAATAATTACCAAATAATTTTCTTAAGCTTTCTAAAGCTTTATCAAAAACACTAACTTCTGTCATAGGTCTGTGGTTAAATTGCATACTTCTTTTGACAGGTGAACTTACAACTACGACACCTCCACAAACAAGTCAAACAACTACAGCTGCACCAACCACAACTGGTTCAAAAACAACCACAGATGCTCCAACTATGACCACAGCACTTCCAACTACAACCGAAGGTCCTTCAACTACAATCACAGCAGCTCCAACGACCACAGAAGCAGCTCCATCCACAACACCAGCACCTCCAACCACAACCACAGCTGCTCCAACATCAACCATAACTGTTTTAACAACAACTACAGCTGCTCCATCCACAACCACAGCTGCCCCAACATCAACCATAACTGCTCCAACTACAACCACTGTTGCTTTAACAACCACAGCTGCTCCAACTACAACCACAACTGTCCCATTGACAACCACAGCTGCTGCAACCACAACCACAACTGTCCCATTGACAACCACAGCTGCTCCAACAACAACCACAGTTGCTCCAACCACGATCACAGCAGCTCCAACAACAACAGAAGACGCTCCATCTACAACCACAGCTGTCCCAACAACAACCACTGTTGCTTTAACAACCACAGCACCTCCATCTACAACCACAGCTGTCCCAACAACAACAACAGCTGCCCCAACATCAATGACAACTGCTCCAACTACAACGGTCCCATTGACAACCACAGCTGCTCCTATGACCACAGAAGCAGCTCCATCCACAATCACAGCACCTCCATCTACAACCACAACTGTCCAATTAACAACCACAGCTGCTCCAACAACAACCACAGCTGCCCCAACATCAACCACAACTGCTGCAACAACAACCACAGCTGCTGCAACCACAACCACAGCTGCTCCAACTACAACTGTCCCATTGACAACCACAGCTGCTCCAACCACGATCACAGCAGCTCCAACAAC
>NC_051436.1:10050767-10073967 GCF_001649575.2 Kryptolebias marmoratus
CAACTGTCCAATTAACAACCACAGCTGCTCCATCTACAACCACAACCACCCCATTCACAACCACAGCTGCCCCAACATCAACCACAACTGCTCCAGCCACAACCACAGCTGCCCCGACAACAACTACAACTTTCCAATTAACAACCACAGCTGCTGCAACCACAACCACAGAAGCCCCAACAACTACAGCTGCTCCAACAATGACCACAACTGCCCCATTCACAACCACAACTGCTCCAACTACAACTGTCCCATTGACAACCACAGCTGCTCCAACGACCACAGCTGCTGCAACCACAACCACAGAAGCCCCAACAACTACAGCTGCTGCAACCATAACCACAGCTGCTCCAACTACAACTGTCCCATTGACAACCACAGCTGCTCCATCTACAACCACAACCACCCCATTCACAACCACAGCTGCCCCAACATCAACCACAACTGCTCCAGCCACAACCACTGCTGTCCCAACAACAATCACTGTTGCTTTAACAACTACAGCTGCTCCAACAACAACCACAATTGTCCCATTGACAACCACAGCTGCTCCATCTACAACCACAACCACCCCATTCACAACCACAGCTGCCCCAACATCAACCACAACTGCTCCGACAACAACTACAACTGTCCAATTAACAACCACAGCTGCTGCAACCACAACCACAGAAGCCCCAACAACTACAGCTGCTCCAACAATGACCACAACCGCCCCATTCACAACCACAGCTGCCCCAACATCAACCACAACTGCTCCAACTACAACTGTCCCATTGACAACCACAGCTGCTCCAATGACCACAGAAGCAGCTCCATCCACAACACCAGCACCTCCAACCACAACCACAGCTGCTCCAACAACTACAGCTGTCCCCACAACAACCACAGTTGCTCCATCAACAACCGCAACCACCCAATTCACAACCACAGCTGCCCCAACATCAACTGCTCCAACTACAACCATAGCACCTCCAACAACAACCACATCTGCTTCAACAACTACAGCTGCTCCAACAACCACAATTGTCCCATTCACAACCGCAGCTGTCCCAACAACACTTGATTTAACAACAACCAACGCTGCTCCAACAACAACTACAGATGCTCCAACTACAACTACATCTGCCCCAATCACAACCACAGCTGCTCAAACCACAACAACAGCAGCAGCTCCAACCAGAACCACAGTAGCTCCAATTACAACCACAGCAGCTTTAACCATGACCACACCTGTCCTAATTACAATTACAGATGCTCCAACCACAACAGCTCCAATCAGAACTACAACTGCTACATTAATAACTACTTTGTCCACAACTTCACCTGTTCCTAAAACCACTGCTCCATCAACCGAAACAACACTATCATCCACCATGGTCACCTCTCTGTCGACTGCCACAACTTTACCTCAAGAACTGACAACAACCAAGCGTCTAACTTTCAAGACCCTTGACAAATTCATTGAAAGTTTGGCAAATCAATCATCTGATGCTTTCAAAAGTCGAGCCGCAGTTTTACAGAGAAACGTAAGTTCTTTCCTCTACATTT
Organism: Kryptolebias marmoratus; assembly: GCF_001649575.2. Classification (NCBI taxonomy): domain Eukaryota; kingdom Metazoa; phylum Chordata; class Actinopteri; order Cyprinodontiformes; family Rivulidae; genus Kryptolebias; species Kryptolebias marmoratus. The sequence continues at coordinate 10,052,319 of NC_051436.1, forward strand.
TAAGCTTGCTATGTCATTGCCATGTCATTTGTTATTAATGGGTAATATATTGTAACCATATTTACAATAATTTTCCATGAGTAAAAAAAAAAGTTGTCTATTCATAAAATGAGACGAAGTGAGTTATGTTTTTTATACATGATTAATTTATAATTTCCACTTTTGTTAGTTATGTTGTTTTTGTTTTGTTTTTTTCACTATTTCAGTGTTTTTCTACCATAGAAGTCTAGTGTCAGTAATAGATCGCACAGTCAAAAATAGACTTTTATTTATTTAGTTTTGAAACATTATACAAAATATATTAATGGGGGGGAAATAACAACTTCAATAATACAAAAAAAAAAAATTCCAGGCAGTTATGAAGGTGGGCCCTTATGTGTATCTTAGCTGATGGAACCTTTTGCTATTAAAAGCCATTGCTGTTGACAGAAGCCACGAAAACTTAATATAGCCAATCTTAAGATCATCTTAATTACAAAATAATTAAATAAATGAATAAATAGATAAATAAATAAACTCTACAGGTGCTCTGGTAATTTAAAAAAAATAGATAGTTTTCACTTTTTTGATGAAGTTTTATTTTTTCTATGCCCATCAGTTGTTGATGATCTTGACAGAAAAAGTTCAAGTGTATTTTGTGTATATTAGTTGTGTATATAAGGCATATATTACTATAACCAAACAATTCAATGATCTAAACTAAAATTAAATTGTTTTAAATTAATGACTTGGATAAAATGCATTCAATTTTTTGTGAAGAAAAAAGTTAACAAAAGAGATTTAGAGCTCTGGGAAAGCAGTAAAACATGGTAGCTTTGAATATGTGTTCTCTCTGCATACTCAGGTTTGGAAACTTAAAAAGCACAATCATCTGACAGGCAACTAAAAGGATACTTGAAACATTTTCCTTAAAAGCAGTGTAAAATGTTGAGATTAAAAAGATCCTAGAATTAAAGAAACTTCAGTTAATTATTTGTACACATGATAACATATTTACGATGTTTATAGCCACATTACCTTAACCCATAACATTGCTTTATTTTTTTAATTTATGTGTTTGTTTGTTTGTTTGTTTGTTTGTCTGCTGCAGATTGAACCACTCTACAAAGACAAATTTCTTTCATTTCGCTCTTTCAAAACACTTTCATTCAGGTAATTTTTTATGACAGAGAAAAAAAAACTATTCTTAAGCTTGTTTATTATAAACTTGTACAAAAGTAATTATTGTTTAATTACTTTTGCAGGAGTGGGTCAGTCATCAACGAGGTGGAGCTTGGTTTTGACTCAACATCTGTTCCTACAAACCCTGAAATTAGAAGTGTTTTGGTTGATGCAGCTTCAAACATCACAGATTTCAATACTGACACATCTTATGTTTTTGTAGATGGCACAAGTAAGTAAAAAAAATGCATGTATTAAAATTGCCTAAGTAGAGCCCCAATTTCAATGAAGTTGGGATGCTGTGTAAAACAGAATATGATGATTAGGAAATCAATTTAAACCTATATTCAATTAAACACAATGCAAAGACATGATATTTAATGTTCAAATGGACAAACTTTATTGTTTTTTTGTTTGTTTGCAAATAATCACTCATTTTGAATTTGATGCTGGCAACATGTTCCAAAAAAAGCTGTGACAAAAATTGCAAAAAATTAAGTAATAACTTGTAATCACAAACCTACTAAGTGAAATTATTTTACATTTGAAATATATAAATGCAACTTAATTTAGCTCTTGTGCTTTGTAAATTTTAAAAATAGATTTTATGATCATTTTTAAAAATTTACAATACATTCTTGGTTTGACAGATGTTACTGCAACTACTGAATCTCCACCAACAAACACAGCCATAGCTGCTCCAACAACAATCACTGCTTCAACAACCAAAATCACATCTTCACCAATATCAACCACAGTTACCACAACTACAGCTGCTCCAAGAACAACTACAGCTGCTTCAACATTTTCCACTGCTCCAACATCAACAACAGCTGCCTCATTGACAATACCCACAGATGCAACAACTATAGCTGCTTCTGCTTCAACGACAACCACAACTGCTCCAACCACGACCACAGCAGCTCTAACTACAACTGTACCTACAACAATCACTGCTTCCACAACAAAAATCACATCTTCACCAATATCAACTACAGCTGCTCCAACAACAACTACATCTGCTTCAACATTTTCCACTGCTCCAACATCAACAACAGCTGCCTCAATGACAATAACCACAGTTACAACAACTATAGCTGCTTCTGCTTCAACAACAAGCACAACTGCTCTAACAACCACAGCTTCCCCCGCAGGAACAACCAAATCAACCACAACTTTCCCAATCAAAACCACAGCTGCCCCAACAACAACCACAGCTGCTCCAACTACAACCACAGCTGCTCAAACCCAAACTACAGCTGCTCCAACCACAGCTGCCCCAACATTATCCACAGCTTCTCCAACAACCACAACAGCCCAAACATCAACCACAGCAGCCCTAACAACATTAAACCCAGACGCTTCAACAAGTGCTGCCTCTAAAACAACCATTGTTGCCCTGACCACAACCACAGTTATGCCCACTTCCCCAATCACAACCACACGTGTTCCAACAGCTTCAGCTACCTCAACAACTACAACTGCTTCAACAACAACCGCACCTGCCTCAATAACAACAGCTGCCACAACTACAGCTGCTTCAACAACCACCACTGCTAAAACAATCACAGATGCAGCAACTACAAACACAGCTTCTCAAAACACATCTGCTTTAACATCTACAACAGCCTTAACGACAATCATAGCTGCTCCAACAACCACAACAGCCCCAACATCAACCACGGCAGCCCTAACAACATTAAACCCAGAAGCTTCAACAAGTGCTGCACCTAAGACAACCATTCCTGCCCTGACAACAACCACAGCTATGCTAACTTCTCCAATCACAACTACAACTGTCCCGACAACTGTAGCTGCTGTCTCAACAACCACAGCTGCTCCAACAACCACCACAACTATGTCTATAACAACCACAGCTGCCCCGGCAACAATGCCCACTGCCACATTACCAACCCCATCAACCACAACTTTCCCAATCACAACCTCAGCTGCACCAACAACATCCACAGCTGCACCAACAACAGCCACAGCTGCACCAACAACAGCCACATCTGCTTCAGCAACTACCACAATTGTGCCAGAAACAACAACAACCACAAATGCCCTAACATTATCCACAGCTTCCCCAACAACCACAACAGCCCCAACATCAACCACGGCAGCCCTAACAACATTAAACCCAGAAGCTTCAACAAGTGCTGCACCTAAGACAACCATTCCTGCCCTGACAACAACCACAGCTGCTCCAACAACCACAACAGCCCCAACATCAACCACGGCAGCCCTAACAACATTAAACCCAGATGCTTCAACACGTGCTGCCTCTAAAACAACAATTCCTGCCCTGACAACAACCACAGCTATGCTAACTTCTCCAATCACATCCACAACTGTCCCAACAACTACAGCTGCTGCCTCAACAACAACTACAGCTGCTTCAGCAACGGCTACAACTGCCCCAACAACCACCACTGCCACAACAATCACAGATGCAACAACAACCTCAGCTTCTCAAACAACAACCACATCTACAACTGCCTTAACAACAAACACAGCTGCTCCAACAACCTCTACTGCCACAACAACCATTACTGCCCCAGTAACCACACTTGCAACAGCAACCACAGCTGCTCCATTAGCAACCACAGCTGCACCAACAACAACCACAGATGCCACAACCACAGCTGCCCCAACAATAACCACAGCTGCTCCATCAGCAACCACAGCTGCCCCAACAATAACCACAGCTGCTCCATCAGCAACCACAGCTGCCCCAACAACAGCCACATCTGCTTCAGCAACTACCACAATTGTGCCAGAAACAACAACAACCACAAATGCCCTAACATTATCCACAGCTTCCCCAACAACCACAACAGCCCTAACAACATTAAACCCAGATGCTTCAACAAGTGCTGCCTCTAAAACAACAATTCCTGCCCTGACAACAACCACAGCTATGCTAACTTCTCCAATCACAACCACACGTGTTCCAACAACTGCAGCTGCTGCCTCAACAACAACCACAGTTGTTTCAGCAACAACTATAGCTGCTTCAGCAACAGCTATAGCTGCTTCAGCAACAGCTATAGCTGCTTCAGCAACTGCTACAACTGTCCCAACAAACACAGATGCAACAACAACCTCAGCTCCCACAACAACCATTACTGCCCCAGTAACAACCACACTTGCAACAGCAACCACAGCTGGTCCATCAGCAACCACAGCTGCACCAACAACAACCACAGCTGCCCCGACAACAACCACAGCTGCCCCGACAACAACCACCGCTGCTCCATCATCAACCACCGCTGCCCCGACAACAACCACAGCTGCTCCATCATCAACCACAGCTTCACCAACAACAACCACAGCTGCTCCAAACACAACCACAGCTGCCCCAACAACAACCACAACTGCTCCAACTACAACCACAACTGCTCCAAACACAACCACAGATGCCCCGACAACAACCACAGCTCCTCCAACTACAACCACAACTGCTCCAAACACAACCACAGCTGCCCCAACAACAACCACAGCTGCTCCATCATCAACCACAGCTGCACCAACAACAACTACAGATGCCCCGACAACAACCACAGCTGCTCCATCATCAACCACAGCTTCACCAAAAACAACCACAGATGCCCCAACCACAGCTGCCCCGACAACAACCACAGCTCCTCCAACTACAACCACAGCTGCTCCAAACACAACCATAGCTGCTCCATCATCAACCACAGCTGCACCAACAACAACTACAGATGCCCCGACAACAACCACAGCTGCCCCGACAACAACCACAGCTGCTCCAACCACAACCACAGCTGCTCCATACACAACCACAGCTGCTCCATCAGCAACCACAGCTGCACCAACAACAGCCACATCTGCTTCAGCAACTACCACAATTGTGCCAGAAACAACAACAACCACAAATGCCCTAACATTATCCACAGCTTCCCCAACAACCACAACAGCCCTAACAACATTAAACCCAGATGCTTCAACAAGTGCTGCCTCTAAAACAACAATTCCTGCCCTGACAACAACCACAGCTATGCTAACTTCTCCAATCACAACCACACGTGTTCCAACAACTACAGCTGCTGCCTTAACGACAACCACAGTTGTTTCAGCAACAACTATAGCTTCTTCAGCAACAGCTATAGCTGCTTCAGCAACTGCTACAACTGCCCCAACAAACACAGATGCAACAACAACCTCAGCTTCTCAAACAACAACCACATCTACAACTGCCTTAACAACAAACACAGCTGCTCCAACAACCTCTGCTCCCACAACAACCATTACTGCCCCAGTAACAACCACACTTGCAACAGCAACCACAGCTGGTCCATCAGCAACCACAGCTGCAGCAACAACAACCACAGCTGCCCCGACAACAACCACAGCTGCTCCAAACACAACCACAGCTGCCCCAACAACAACCACAGCTGCTCCATCATCAACCACAGCTGCACCAACAACAACCACAGCTGCTCCAACCACAACTGCTCCAAACACAACCACAGCTGCTCCAAACACAAACACACCTGCTCCAACCACAACCACAGCTGCTCCATCAGCAACCACGCCTCCCCCAAATACAACCACAGCTGCCCCAACCACAACCACAGCTGCTCCAACAGCAACCACAACTTCTACAACTCCTACTCCTGTAGTTCCCTCAGCCTTTGTGGTTGCAGCAACTATTGTAGAACTTTTTGTTGAACCACTTAAAGACAAGAACAGCAAAGAGTTTAAAAATCTTGAAAAAAGAGTGTGTGCAACGGTAAGTGTTACATAAAAACATCTTAGTAAAATTGTATAAACTGAATGTGTATTTTTTTTAAAACCTTAAAAACTTTTAGTCTAATGTTTTTTGCTTTCGTTTTTTTTTTTTTTTTTCACAGTTTGACAAAATCTACCGTACTAAATATGGTCCACGCTACATTCTTTGTTATGTTATTGCATTTAGGTAAGGTTTCACTGACTTATACCACACTTAATTTGTTTTTGTAAGCCAAGTCATAATGATACAGTATCTGGTATGTTATTCAGAGAAAAAAAATATATATATATATATAAATTCTACAAATTTGTAATTGTTCATAAATGTTCTGTATGTTTGTTTAAACTTTATGCATTTGTTTCTTGTAGATCTGTCATAATAAGAATGAATGGTACGGAAGCAGAAGTAGGGATAAAGTTTAATAAAACCACACCAACTGAACAAATCCCAGATGCTTCAGAGGTTAAAGAAACCTTAGTAGAGGCTGCGGCTGATACCAATGCCACCTACAACGTTACCTTTACCCCTGGCTCTATCACAGTAGAAGGTATGTAAAAAGTGTTCAAACGCTTCATGAAAATAGGTAAATATATGCCATCAGAAATATTGATATATTTTCTATTTGCTAATATTGTCCTCTATAGATATTTTTTTTCCTTATAAACAACCGGTTTAAAGAGATTCTCTTCCAAGTAGTTATTGTTTTTGTGCTATTTAAAAAAAAATAGTTACTGCCCTCACTAACTTTTTCTTCCCAAGTTTTTCCATCCCTTATATGGCTAGCAGCTTTTACTCACTCATTTTAAAAATTACAGTTATTTTTACCCTCGCTATTTTGTTTGTTGCTTAGTTTTTTTCTTCAAAACAAATATGACAACACCTTTTTTTCCCCATTTTTTACATTAGATTTCTTTTTTGTGTTCACAGTTGCTCCTGTAACAACAACCGTAGCCCCAACTTCAAATGCTGCAGTTTCTGGAAATACAACTGCAGCAATCACAGGTGCACCCACTAATGCTACCAGTGCCACGACTACTGTGACCAATCTAGCTACCAATGCTACGACCACAGCTTCATCTGCAACAAATGTAGGTCCTACTGCAGTGACATCTAACCCAGAAACAACAGCAACAACCACCACTACAACAACAACAACTGTTGAGGCAATAACAACGAGGCGTCTGAGGTTTAGGTCTGCTGGAGAGACATTTACAGCTGATCTAAAGAATCAATCATCTACTTCATTCAAGAATCGAGCTGCACTTATCAAGTCAAAGGTAAGCCTGTTTCTCAGAATCTCATCATAGCCAAATGTTTACTTGATAGTTTTACAAAAAATATGTTTTCTTAGAATCATACTTGAAGTATCCTTTTTTTTTTTTGCAAACACATCAATTTAACCGTATCTCTAGAAAATAATAATTGAGTGAATCGTGAGGAGAAAACAACAAAAATATAACACACACATATATACTGTATATATCTCACAGAGTAACACTAAGATTATTTGTATCTAGATTTGAAGCCTAAATCTAGTAGAAAGCGGGATCGAGAAAACCCTTGGGACACAACGTAAAAACCAACAGTCTAGAAAATGTTTAGTATCTTAAACCATCAACATCTTTCCAACTTCCAAATTTAGATTTCTTTGTGTGTTTTGGGGTTTAAAGAGAAGCATTTGCCAATACATTTTATAAGAGAAGTTGAGCTCATGTGTATCTGTATGACTTAGGAAGCTTTGTGAATAAATTTTACCTATGTTGAAATAATTGCTTTTATGTTTTGAGGCACAAGACTTTAAAATTTTGCAAATATTCACTTTTTTTCCTTTTGCAGCTCGAGCCATACTACCGACGACCATTTAACACATTCCGCTCTTTGGATGTGGTTTCTTTCAGGTAATTTCTTACTGCGTGCTAATAAAATTTTAAGATCTTTGATAATAAATTTGAACAAATGATTTCATGTTTCATTGTTTTTGCAGCAATGGATCAATAATCAACCACATGGACCTTCGATTTGCATCAAGATACGTTCCTAATGTCACTGAAATTGGAAGAGTTTTGGCTGATGCTGCTTCAAACGTCACGGCCTTCAACATTGACCTGAACGCTATTTTTGTGGATGGCATACGTAAGCAAAAATAAGTTCATGTTTTTTTTTGTGGGTTTTAAAAAAAAAAACAAAAATATGATTATCATTTGAACAAATTGCTAAAGAACTGTTTTCTTTTCTTTTCTTAACATTTACAGAATACTCAAGTGGGGTGAGCCACCAGATGAGCCTCATTACTGCGTTCTGCATGGTGCTGTTGTCATGGTTACTGTCAAGCCAGCACTAACGCCTCTGCTGATGTCTGGTGGAAATCCAAATAAATAACATTTAATGCTGACTCAGTTTAAATTAGAAATCAAGACCTTTACAAAAATGGTCATTTTCTTGTGTCCAGAAAGGACTGAAATTTGAAATAAATAAAAATACAGGTATGGTTCACAGAAATCATTAAGGGATGATGAAAAATTAAAAGTAAAAATGTAAATCTATAATGTCATCGAAATCTATGATGACAAAAAAGCTTTGTTAAAATTTTTTACTCTATCTGACGGCCTTGCAATCCAGTAAATGAGAGGAACAACTTTGAGCACTTTTGAAAATGAGTTTTAAAAATGAGTTTTGTCAAAGTCTTAATGTGGCGGTAATGTGGTTCATAATTATTTAAAGTGAAAATGAAGATGGGTTCTGAAGGGCTGCTTAGTTGGTGAAGCTATTTATGCAAATACCTGTGAATGCTAATTATTTAAACAAGTAAAAAAAATTAATATATCTTAATATATTGTACAATGAAGTACTGTTTTTCTTTTAAATGTATTAATGATAAAGAACCTTCTATATGATTCTTTTTCTTTCTAGAAAAACTTCAACTTTTCTAAATTTAAAAGCAAAACTTTACATTTAGATTACTGTATTAACCAGCTTCTGTCGTCTTAATATTCAATAGTCAAATAATACTTTGGTGTTTCAATTAAATAAACTCTTATGTTCAGACATTGTTGCTCTTTTTTTAAAATCTTCTTTACAGGCAACTGTGTTCAGTTTTTATTTGTATTGTTAGTGAAGGGATCACTGTCTACGTTACGTCATCCAGTAAACCCCATGTCCTATTTGTTGAATGTGCTCTGGGGGGGTCAACTGGAGATCTTATGTACTTGTTAAGAGCCCAGCACAAAGTCTGTTCCTCTGATCCAGAACCCAGCAGAGCAATAAAATTTACTACACTTACCCAATAAAGAGTCCAGAGACTAAGACAGGGGTCTCCAATCCTGGTCCTCGAGGGCCACTATCCTACATGTTTTTCTTGTTTCCCTGCTCCAACACACCTGATTCAGTGGTTAAATCACCTCTTCATGTTCTGCAGAGGCCTGTTAATCACCCATTGATTCAAATCAATTCATTCAACCTGTAAGCAAGTCTTCAGAAATGGACCTTTTCTTGCAGCACACATCCTCATATGTTTTTGCAAGGGTGAAGAGCTGGTTCAGTGTTCCAGAACGAGAATTAAAAAAAACATGAACCCTCCTAAATCTGAAGTTCGACTGTCAGCTGAACTCTCCTTGTCTGTATAAACTTTCTTAGGGTGGCTAAGTAATATGATCCCCCTAGATAAAAACCACTGTCTGGTCCTTTTATTTGCTTATAAAAAAAAACATAAAGGTCTATTGATCCAAAGGCACTACACCCAACCTCCATTTACAGTTTTTCTTAATTGTTTACACACATTTTCTAAAAGCACGAGAACAACAAGAGACTAGAGACAATGAACCAGTGAGGAAGAGGAGAAAGTGCCCAGGTTTTAAAGCTGAGGGTAATTAGGGGAAGTGGGCACAGGTGAGTGATTACAACTAGCAACAGGTGGAGATGGGCGTGGCAGGAAGACAAGAGATAAACAGAGGAGAAGTGAATGATGACAGAACACAAGAGGCAGAAACGATACAAATACAAAACATAAAAACAATAACCCTGAATACAAAAGAAATCTCTAAGAAAAAACAAAACCCAAATGTTTGATTCTACTTCCAGTTAGTTTCCTATTATTTCTGCACACAAACTTCCCTGTATTTCTAGAACTTGGTCCGGTCTCATTGATCTTCTGCTGTCATGAAAAAAATAATAAACACAACACAATATTTTGAACACAAATGTCATGTAATCACTTATATTAAACGTAGCTACTGCATTAGTGTTGTTTTGTTAGGGAGCATTTCACATAAATGTAATAGATAGAAATTCCTGTATCAAATTTGCCGTATTGTTACTCTGGTTCTACTTATAAGTCAAATATTCATTCTATTTGCCTAACAGTTTTAAGTTTGCCCTGAAGGGTGGTATTTTATTTATAAATTAACAGAAGATTTTTCTAAACATTGATGTCTGTTTTTTTGGCAACCATTTTACCTGAAAAGTATTGCTGTTTAGGTAGGTTTGCGTGACTTGTAAAAGCCTGCTTTGAATAACAGCTTTATGACATACAAACTGTACTAACATAGTTTAATGTTATTTTAACAGCAGCAACAGAACATTTCCTCTTCACTTTACAAAGCAAATGAACAAGGAAGCCACTCATCTGACCCAGGAATATGACAGACTTTTGACTTTGTTAAAAATTCCTGAAAAGGTTTTTGTAATTTAAAAAATATATATATTTACGTGTCACTTATGGTCGAAGGATTGCAAAAGCATGTGTGGGACACTGGTTTTTTGAAGTTCTCATCTTAAAGCTTATTGTGGGTAAGTACATTTACTCATGTTTGTAGCTTGTAAGTAAATGTGCCAATAATGTTTGCGATCTGACTATTTACTCTTTAAATCTATTTTATTGTCAGTTTATGTTCAAATATTTGGAAAGAAATGTGTATGTACTGGATTTCCATATTAGTATGAATCCTTTTGGAAGTTTTGATGAAATAACTGTTTAGTAAATTTCATAGTAAAAGTAAGAATATGAGCTTCTAATATTAAGGACATTGTCATCATTAAAGGCAAAATAACTTATTCAATCATTAGATTAATGTGCCTAAAAATACACATCATCAAATAATTACCATTAAACAGTGTCTGAGTTGTAAATGTTGTTGAACCTATATGCTTACAGGAAATCCAATATTCACTGCATAGAAATCTAAATGCTTCTGGGAACTGATGCAGAACCATTTTATGTGCAACTTCAGTGAACAAAGTCTTTGTAATGTTTGATTTTGCAGATTCAGGTGAAATCAAAATGAGGTGGAAAGAGATCATTTCGGTTCTTGTGATTCTAACAGGTAACGTATGTATGTGACGGTCAAGTAAATGACTTTAAATGTAGTCACAAACGCAACATTACTCATTACATAAAAGGTCATAAAATAAATGGAGACAGTGTGTGGCACCGGTTAAAGAATTTACTAAACAAATTGTTTACAAACCACAATATGATGATTTTGTGCAAATGTTGTTGTGTTATATTCAGATATGTGTCTAGGTCTAGCTGTAATAATAAACAACAAATCTTTAAAAAAAAACTCAACAAGATTAATCACAAATTAAAAACCTTTAAAATAAAGATGTCATTTTATAACAAAATTACTTATTTTGCAGTGAATGAACTATTGTGTAAACTGACAACCAAAAACAACAGTTTGTTGACATCAGTGTAAACGTATTGTGTTGTGTAAAATAAATGAAGTTCATCCACCAATTAGAAACTCTAAAAATTGGTTTGCACAGCACACAAATATTTATTACTTTTGTTTTTGTGTGTTTTACAGCTAAAACAACAACCACAATTGCTCCCACAACTGCTGCTCTATCTACAACTACAGTTGCTTCAGAATCACCAACAGTTGCTCCAAACATAACAACTACTGCTTCGAGAACCACTCTTGTTTCAAAAACAACAGCAGTTGACCGCGCAATGACTACAACAATTTCTACTACTACAACTCAAACAACTGTAGTTACTGCAACAACGACAACACCAGTTGCTTCAGAAACAACAACAGTTGCTTTAACACCAATCTGTTCTGCTGTGACAAACGGAGTTGATGCAACCGCACCCAGAATGGATTCATTAACCACAGTTGCTCCATCAACAAACAACGTTGCTTCAATATCATGCACAGATGCTACTACAATAACCAAAGGTACAACAACTACTACTACTGCTTCAACATCTGCAGTTGCTGCAACAACTACAACATCAGTTGCTTCAGAAACAACAACAGTTGCTTCAACACCACTCTGTGTTACATTGACAAACAGAGTTGATGCAACCGCACACAGAATGGATTCATTAATCACAGTTGCTCCATCAACAAATAAAGTTGCTTCAACATCAAGCACAGATGCTACTACAATAACCGAAGGTCCAACAATAACTACTACTGCTTCAACAACTGCAGTTGCTGCAACAACTACAACACCAGTTGCTTCAGAAACAACAACAGTTGCTTCAAACATAACTACTGCTTCGAGAACCACTCTTGTTTCAAAAACAACAGCAGTTGACCGCACAATGACTACAACAATTTCTACTACTACAACTCAAACAACTGTAGTTGCTGCAACAACAACCCCGATTGCTACACCAGGTGCAATATTTGCTCCATCAACAAAGACAGTTCCTTTACCAACAACCAGAGTGGCTACAGCAACAACAATTACTTCAACTGCAACCACAGTTGTTCCAACGACAAACACAAATTGTCCCACAACAACCACATCTCCGTTGGCAACTCCTACTGCAACAACAACAGCTGCTGCAACCACAACTACAGTTGATCCAATAACAACTGCAACTAACCCAATGATCACTTCCTCGTTAGCAACAACCGCAGTTGCTCCGACAACTACTACATTTACTCCTCCAACAACTATTGCTCAGTCAACTATCACAATTGTCCCAGCTCCAATCCCAAATGCTTCACTAACAACAACTGCTGTATCTGAAGTTGCTAATGCTACAACTACCCAATATGAAAGTGTAATTTGTATTTGTTGGTGCAACTCTACAGATGCTCGTACCAATAACGTGACTACTTCAAAGAAAGCAACTACTGCAAACTCAACATTGACTAACTTTATTTCAGTCACAGATGAATCAAGTAGAGTCAGCCACAAGATCAGCCTCATCACTGCAACTTTAATGGTGTTGTTGTCATGGCTACTATCATGGTAGCAATAGCATCTTGATTTATTTCTGTTGGAAATCTTACTAAAGAAATGTCAATTTTTACTGATATGATGATGTTTTGTTTTGCATGGAAATTAAGACCTGAGGGTCTTAAAATCCTTTCTTTAAAAAGCACAGCTTTAGCCACGTAAAAAGGTCTTTGCATATTTATATTTATGTAAACTTCTGTGTACAGACGAGTATTGTTTCCTTTTAGTTTCTAAACTCTCCTTTGCATGTAGTTGATCTCACGCAGGTTCATAAAATAGGAAAATTCAGGAAGAAAAACAATACTTCCTTATTTTTTTGTTCATTGGCACAGAAGTAGTAGGAGGACTGAACGTCACAGAATGTTCATGGCATGCAAATCCAAATTTTGAGATTAACATCAAGTAAAAAAAAAAACTTGGTTATCTAAAAGGAAATACAAATATGTAAAGTCTCATGTTTATGGGTTCTCTTACTCTCTTTCACTGCATCGCTGCATGGCCTTATGAAAAAACAAGCAACTTATACCTTTAAATATTAATAAAAGACCCAAAAACTTGTTTCCACAATCTAGGGATAAAAATCAATTAAAGAATGTTGTAACAATCAACAAAGATTGCTTTAGATTCAGTGTTATTTCTGAGGTCAAAAATTGCAAATGTAGCCAGAGAAAACGGTTTTGAGTCCGAATGTCTACCAGTGTCTTCCGTTTTAAATTTGAATTGTTCAAATAAAGTTTTTCCAGCTGTCAATCTGTGAGTCCTGCGTTTAATTATGAAGCCAACCAAGAACCTTTTGACGAGCCCTGCCAGGCTTGGATAAGGCTGATCCAGCTCTTTTTTTCATGCCCACTGTCATCATTGAACCGCATACAGCTGCAAAATAAAATACTCTGCAGAGTTCTCTGATAGAGGAGCTATCCAGACCCTCACCTGTGACTCGTGAAACCAGATAAAATCGACTTTGGAAAGACATGTCTGTCATGATCGGGGTGGAAGGAGGCGAACCCTGAGCGCAGACTTATATTGAAAAAAAAAACTAATTTATTTAGAAATAAAAGGCAAACCAAAACAAAGGCTGACGTGGCAGCAAAACCTAAACTAAATGGAAAAACATTAACTAACTAAACGAAACCTGAACAGACCTGAGACAAGAGATGAACCAATGGGAGACGACGAGACACGAGCAAACGGAAGGACAGCACATCAGGGAGGCAAAGTGTGACAATGAATCAGCAAGGAAATGTGGAAAGTGACTGGGTTTTAAAAGCAGAGGGTGATTAGTGGAAGTGGACACAGGTGAGATGATTATGGAGCTAGAGGCAGGTGTAGATGGGTGAGAACAGGGAAGAGAGAGAGTGTGACTGAGGAGAAGTGAATGGTGGCTGAGGCACAGGGAAGAGACAACTAAATAACACAAACAATAAACTCAAACTGAAACATGAAGACAAAACAAAATAAAAAAACCAAGATCCTAACAATGTCTGCACTTTGGTCCTTCACACCTGTGGTCTAAAAGTACCTATACATATGAAGTAATGCTTTTAAAGGGACTTTTTATGTTCATTTTAAGAGAAAGAGTCTGATCCAAACTAACTCAAGCAAAACACATACAGACTTCTTTGTTTACTTCTTTTTTCAAGTCATACAATTAAAGAAAGCCTGGTCCCTTGGCAAAATCTAAAGAAATGAGGGATGTCTCGAGAGTTTTTCACAGTACAGTAAATTAAAGTGAAACCACAACAAACACAAAAATGAGCTCAGAACTTCAGTGTTTTTCTGAATTACAGTCACACCTAAAATATGATGCAAGGTATCATTTCAAAAATCACATATGAGCAGCTTTTTTTAATCAAATACCATATTTTCTGCACTATAGAGCACACTAGATTATAAGACGCACTGACAATGAATGGTCCATTTTCGAACTTTTCTCATATATAAGGCACACCGGACTATAAGGCGCATTAAGCGAAACAAAACAGCCCCCTGTCTTTTCAGAGAATACTGCACCGACGTAAAGGCCACCACATACTCGGGCGTACTTCACTCCGCGGAGGTCCGTGCCGACCCAACGCGGACTCGAAGCAGACATCTGCTGGACACATTTGCGCAAAGATCAATTTTTATGCCCGCATACGCGTTCTCTGTGTCGCACATTAAACTGCCCTGGGCGAAACGGTGTTCACATCAAACTGTTTTGTGTGCAACACCAACCGCTCTCAGGTGAGAATCGGCGCCACGGCGCAGCGTGACCACCACTCTCTGTGTAGCACTGGCAGGTGTGCGGTGGCTGCCCTGGTGGTGAAGAAATGGGGCTTAAGGCACCTTCTTTTGTTTTTGTTTTAAAGCTAAAAGGCAAGCGATACCTTCCTCCTCATCTGGTGATGCCATGACTGAAGGTTGTCATGGGAGAATTTTAGGCAATCTGCACGGTGGAATATGAAGTATCAACTGTCCGCAGATAGTCCACCCAGAGTCCACACGGCTCACGGAGTACGCCCAAGTATGTGGGGTCCTAAGGCTGCAAGCGGTGCAGCATTGTAGTTTACAGAAGTCGTACTAAAACATTACGACTTCTTACAATATATGAGGCGCTCCAGACTATAAGGCGCACTGTTGTTATTTGAAAAATTTGAATGGTATATGTTTCTGCATTCAAATCAGAATGCACAATGGAATGGAAACGTACATGTTTCCTATGTGTGCATAATTTCCTGGTATTTCCTTTCACACAATAACTTTCCACAGCCTTGCTGAGGTTACATTTTATGCAGGTGTCTGAACGTGACACCGAACTTACAATACCGTTCCCAAACTGTGCAAACTTTGCGCCGTCATGACACAGTTTGAAAGCACTGATGAGCATGTTGTTAGTTCATGTGTGAGATAACATCTGCAGACTTTAGCTGTCCTTTGGTCAAAATGACACACGAGGCCTCAGTTTTAACACTGAGGCTTCGTGAGGCCTTTATTAGCACTGATGTCAAGCCTTTGCGTGCTCCCCAGCCAGCTAACCCTAGTAAGGATGCAATATTTAAATCATACTTGAAGACATTTCTATTTAATGATATCCACATCCATCATGGTCAAAACATGAAATACTACATCTGGGAGAACCAGACATATCCATATTCATAAGCATAAATCTTGACTCTACTAAAGGGGTTGACGTGTAACTTCAAAACGCTCTCTGTTATTTTATTTTGCAGATTAAAACAAAACCAGAATGAAGTCTGGATGGATCATATCAATTCTAGTGATTCTACTAGGTGATGTACAATATATGGCTTTATTGGGGAAATTTGTGTTGGAATAAAAAAAGAAGAAGAAAAGAAAAAAATACAATTCCTTTCTTCTAAGTAGTTATTGTTTTTGTGCTTTTTTAAAAAAAAAACTGTTACTGCCTTCACTAACTTTTTCTTTCCAAGTCATGAGATATTTATTTTCCCATCCCTTATATGACTAGCAGCTTTTACTCACTCATTTTAAACATGACAAACATTGCTCAGATCACTTACCACCAAGTTATTTTTACCCTCTCTATTTTGTTTGTTGCTTAGTTTTTTTCTTCAAAACAAATATGACAACACCTTTTTTTCCCATTTTTTACATTAGATTTCTTTTTTGTGTTCACAGTTGCTTTTGTAACAACAACTGTAGCCCCAACTTCAAATGCTGCAGCAAGCAATGCTACGACCACAGCTTCATCAACTACAAATACAGCAACCAATGCTTCGACCACAGCTTCATCTGCTACAAATACAGCAACCAATGCAGTAACATCTAACCCAGGAACAACTGTTGAGGCAAAAACAACGAGGCAAATGACGTTTACATTTACAGCTGATCTAACGAATCAATCATCTACTTCATTCAACAATCTAGCTACACTTATCCAGTCAACAGTAAGTCTGTTTCTCAGAATTTTACATATGTTGAAATAATTGCTTTTATGTATTGAAGCACGAAACTTTAAAATTTTGCAAATATTCACTTTTTTTCCCTTCTGCAGCTCGAGCCATACTACCGACAACCATTTAAAACATTTTGCTCTTTCGATGGGGTTTCATTCAGGTAATTTCTTACTGCGTGCTGATAAAATTTTAAGATTTTTGATAATAAATTTGAACAAATGATTTCATTTTTCATTGTTTTTGCAGCAATGGATCAATAAACAACCACATGGATCTTACTGTTACTGAAATTGGAAGAGAGTTGGCTAATGCTGCTTCAAACGTCACAGACTTCAACATTGACCTGAACGCTACGTGTTTTGCAAATGGCATACGTAAGCAAAAATAAGTTCATGTTAAAAAAAAAAACACAAAAATATGATTATCATTTGAACAAATTGCTAAAGAACTGTTTTCTTTTCTTTTCTTAACATTTACAGAATACTCAAGTGGGGTGAGCCACCAGATGAGCCTCATCACTGCGTTCTGCATGGTGCTGTTGTCATGGTTACTGTCAAGCCAGCACTAACATCTCTGCTGATTTCTGGTGGAAATCCAAATAAATAACATTTAATGCTGACTTAATTTAAATTAGAAATCGAGACCTTTACATAAATGGTTGTTTTCTTGTGTCCAGAAAGGACTGAAATTTGAAATAAACAAATAAAAATACAGGTATGGTTCACAGAAATCATTAAGGGATGATGAAAAATTAAAAGTAAAAATGTAAATCTATAATGACATCTAAATCTATGATGACAAAAAAGCTATGTTGAAATTTTTTACTCTATCTGATGGCCTTGCAATCCAGTAAATGAGAGGAACACTTTTGAAAATAAGTTTTAAAAATGAGTTTTGTCAAAGTCTTAATGTGGCGGTAATGTGGTTCATAATTATTTAAAGTGAAAATGAAGATGGGTTCTGAAGGGCTGCTTAGTTGGTGAAGCTATTTATGCAAATACCTGTAAATGCTAACTATTTAAACAAGTAAAAAAAATTAATATATCTTAATATATTGTACAATGAAGTACTGTTTTTTCTTTTACATGTATTAATGATAAAGAACCTTCTATATTCATGATTCTTTTTCTTTCTATCTGTTTATAAAATCATTGAAGAAAAGCTTAAACTTTTCTAAATTTAAAAGCAAAATTTTACACTTAGATTACTGTAATAACCAGCTTCTGTTGTCTTAATATTCAATAGTCAAATATTACTTTGGTGTTTCAATTAAATAAACTCTTATGTTCAGACATTGTTTCTCTTTATTTTTCAAATTCTTCTTTACTGTGTTCAGTGTGTTCAGTTTTTATTTGTATTGTTAGTGAAGGGATCACTGTACGAGGTGCCTCTATCATGTCATCCAGTGAACCCCATGTCCCATTTCTTGAATGGTCTCTGGGGGGGTCAACTGAAGACTGGAGATCTTATGTACTTGTTAAGAGCCCAGCACAAAGTCTGTTCCTCTGATCCAGAAACCAGCAGAGCAATAAAACTTACTACACTTACCCAATAAAGAGTCCAGAGACTAAGACAGGGGTCTCCAATCCTGGTCCTCGAGGGCCACTATTCTGCATGTGTTACTTGTTTCCCTGCTCCAACACACCTGATTCAGTGGTTAAATCACCTCTTCTTGTTCTGCAGAAGCTTGTTAATCACCCATTGATTCAAATCAAGTGTGTTGGAGCAGAGAAACAAGTAAAACATGCAGGATAGTGGCCCTGGAGGACCAGGGTTGGAGACCACTGGACTAAGATTTGTGCAAAAAAGTGAAAGATTGCATCAAGGCCCTGCAAGTGCTGAGCAGTGTACATGAGAGTCAATCTGCAGCAGTTATCTCAGAAATCCTGTAATGTGCTTGATTTCAGCTGCTGTTTCCATGAGTTATTAAATTAACTTTTACGCATTTAGATTCTGACTTTGGAAATGGACCTTGCTTTACAGCACAAACCCTCATATATTTTTGCAAGGGTGAAGAGCTGGTTCAAATAAGTGTTTCTGAATTCAAATAAGAATGCAAAATGGAATGGAAAACATGCACGTTTCCTATGTGTGCATAATTTCCTGTTACCTTTTTTTCACAATTACCTTTTTTGAATAGGGGCTCAAGATGAAAAAAACCTGTTTTTGTCTCATCTACATAAGCAGGGTGTTATAAAACCCAAAGTACCAGTAGGTTTCACCATCATTTCACAGAGCAGCCAAGCAGAGGAAGGTTACATATCAGACTATCAACAGGTATTGTATATTTGTTCCTAATAAGGTCTGGGGGGGTCACTTAAGATTAAAAGGTTAAATTGGGGACACTTAATTAAAAACTTTACTGTGTATATTTCAGGTTTCAGGTAAGTGCATTTGTTCACGTTTGTAACTCACTGTATTTATACTAGTTTATCTAATTAAACTTTTTAACATTAAAAAGGAAAACATTCAAAAGGAAAAAATGTAAATATTTTTGTGGTTTTACATTTCCTCAGACTAATATATTCCTCTGACAAATGTAATTTTTTATTTATTTTTTCTGAAAACATCCTTCAAAAGCGGTTGACGTGTAACTTCAAAACTCTCTCTCTTATTTTATTTTGCAGATTAAAACAAAACCAGAATGAAGTCTGGATGGATCATACAAATTCTAGTGATTCTACTAGGTGATGTACAATATATGGCTTTATTGGGGAAATTTGTGTTGGCATAAAAAAAAAAGAAGAAAAGAAAGAAATGGCTATTTATGGTGTTCATAATGTTATGGCTTATTAACAAAAATATAAAATGAAATGTGGTGCTAATGAAACTGAAGTTTGTTTTGTTCCCCAAACAACTGCAATGGTTGCTTCAACGACCAACAACAGTAGCCTCAACTACAGCTGATTCAACAAATACCACAGCAGCTCCAACAACAACCACAGCTTTTTCAACATCGACCACACCTGCTTCAACAACGATCACATCTGCTACAGATGGAGGAAGTCACAAGCTCAGTCTCATGACTACATCCTGCATGGTGCTGCTGTCTGTGTTGTTCTCGGCCCGTTAATAATGTCTCTGCTGATTTCTATTGAAACTTCTATGAGAAAATGTTCATTCTTATAGGCATGAACAAGGACTCTGTTCCACTTGGACACCAAGACCTTCTCATGTTTTCAAATTGTAAAATGACATGAAATAAATCTTCGAATAAATAAATTAGTTGTGGTTCAAACATAGCAAACGTTAATTCCTGATAGAACAAATGTTGCTGGGAGCATTTTATTATTTTCTTGGCTTACAGCCCTGAATCCAGTCCATTAAAAAGTAACTTTAAGAACATCTGTGCAATTATAATTGACAACCAAGTTTCACTTCACTCATTTACGGATTTGATTATGTTGTGCTTGATTGCATCAAGGTTTGCTGTTTATGCAAAGCCAAAAGAGTTCTAACCCTTGATTATTCTGCTTTTAAAATGGAAAATGTTGGAACAATGTCCTTTAAGAATGTCCCATTTTTATCTTTATTATATTTATGCTTTCATGATTTTAATGTACTCTGTATTCGGTACTCTTTCATTTTTGCCTTTTTCCTGTAACTACTTGAAACAAATATAAAAACCAAACCTTTAAAACTCCATTATGATTTAGCTTCTGAAATCTAAGGCATATATTTATATATATATATATATATATATATATATATATATATTAAAGCGTGTGAAGTACCATGTAAACATTTCAAATAAGGGAACTGATATATCCGTTGTTTCTATTTATTATTCACATTTCTCAATCCCACATTGGCCTGTAAATTGTTCAGGTGAAGAAAAATGATCATTTCCTCATATCTGTGCAATGGCACAAAAGGAACATCTGCTTCTATTTACAAGGTCCACAGCAGAAAAAACAGCTTCTAACACCAAAGATTCCCATTATGTCAATATAACAAAAAAAAACTATAACAAGACAAATTCTATTCTCTGTGAAAAATGCAGAGTGAGTGCTAAATGGCTGCTAAAACTTACTGAAGAAGTTGAGCTGTTAAAGCTACAAGAAGCAGAACCCAGCAAAAGGACACAAAAACTGAGCATGTAACAATGGTTTTGACAAAACTGAAACTAAAAGATTTCAATGTTTTTCCGTGTGCAAAATTTTCAAGTAAAGTCAACGTGACTAAAACCAACAGTCCCGGCACCCCTCTTCTGAATGAGCTGAACTTTTTGATACATGAGTGGCTAAAATAGAACAAAGTAGGCAGTACTTGCAAAAACAGCACAGAAAAATAAAGCTAAAAAAAAAAAAAAAAACAAGGAATACGCTGAATCAGTGCCACACATTATTATTAATAAACCATAATCATCAAACATGTTTTACAAACTAGCTGTTGTGCAGTAACCTTTGAAATAATCATCCTGTTTTGCCTGTTTTGCTCCACTGAGCTCAACAACTGGTGCTGCAGGTTTGGTTTAGAGTTGTATTCAGTTTTATGAACGCCCAGTTCAAGGGGACACGGCCAACTGGGCGCACAGGTGTCCGACATGAAGGAGGACAGTAAGGAGACAGGTCGACTGACTATCCCGAGTGGTACCATTCATGTGGTGAGGGGGGAG
>NC_051436.1:10074159-10076460 GCF_001649575.2 Kryptolebias marmoratus
CCCACCCCACCCCCTCCACTACAAAAGAACATCCCTCCCCACAACCTGCAAAACTGCAAAAAGTAGATGACAAGTCTGCTTTCAAATAAAAGCTCCTGACTTACCTGTAACTGCTTTGAATACCAGCTGATAAAAGTGTTTATTTTTAGACTTACATGGCATGAGGTTACGATAACAGCAGTTACAGAAGGTGTCATTTCACAGAGCAGAAGAACAGAATCCATCAATCTGTACAAAAGGAAGCTTACAGGGTGACTACCGACAAATTAATTATACAATTTTCTAAAAATTTTGAGCGATTACATACAGACTTAGTGATTTTAAAAAGGTCAAATGGTTGCAGTGTGATGTTTAGGGCACTGAATTAAGAACTTTTCATCTCCTTTTTCGTTTCGGGTAAGTGCATTTGTTTCCTCTTGCAGCTCACTGTAAAGCCTTGAAATATTTACCAATATTGATTTCACTGGTAATGTTGATAAAGTTGCTGATATCTTCATACAATAATAAAATTACAAAACCCAGACATAAAAATCCCTTAATCCTAATTATTAAACTTGGTATTGTTCATTCATATTTCTTCAGGGTCTTTTTTTTCACATCATTTAATTTGTTAAGGACTGCTGTACTTGTCTACAAAAACTAAACTTCATCCAGTGGGTTTTAAAACTTAAAGAGCGAGGATGAACTTTGGGTACTTTGAGTTTGGTCGAAAATTTGTAAACTCATCTCTTTGTGCTAAAATGAGGCAGTTCATGTTTATGATTTACAAATATCCGAAGTGAATTTATGTGATGTTCTCTTTAATAAAACCTCATCCTACAATCCAGACAACTCCCAATCATTGCCGTTTCCTAAACCTAATTCTCTGCTGCCCATTCCAAAAGTAACTGAGGTAAAAAGAGTTTTACGTCTTATTGTGACTCCTTTCAGTGCCTTAATTTGTAAGCGTGGTTGCATTGCAGCAAGAAGCTCGTGAGTCTGAAATGCCGCTTGTAGACGCCCAAATAATTGCAAACAAAACAAAAGTGCTGCTTGAATACAAGTCAATGTTATGATTAGTTTCTTTGAGTTTAATGTACTGTCATTGGGGTGTGGTGTCAGTAGTGCCTTGTTGGAGTCAGAATGTCTGCCATATTCAAACCTACGTTTATTTACAAGGATCTCATGTGTCTGACATCAGGAGGACACATGAGACAGGATTAGTGTCAATATAGGGACTGATGACAAGACTGTCCAACCACGAAAAACTGTCCGTTGTTGAGTCCTGAGTCCTTGGTTTAATGATGAAATTAAAATCCTTCGACAAGCTACGGCCTTTCTGTGTGGCGTTGGTATCTTCTCCCCGTGCGTGCATGGGTTTCCGTCATCTACTCTGGTTTCCTAGTATAGTCCTAAAACGTATCTTAGGTTATTTAGTGATTCTGAATTGGCCCTAGGTGTGAGCATGAATGGTTGTTTATCTCCATGTGGCCCTGTAATGGACTGGAGAGCAGCCAGGTTGTACCCAGGTAGGCACCAGCAACCCTGAACTGGACCGAGCAGGGATAGAAAACAGACGTATGTTGATGTGATATAAAACCAAATGAGTTATCCAAATTATCCAAATGAGGTACATACAGTGCTTGTAAAAGGTAATCACCCCAATGAATGTTTTATGCTTTTATTTCTGCCATAAATCAATCATGAACCATATAAACTGGCCTTCTTTACAAAAACGGTTACAAAATTAGTAAAAGTGTTTGATCTGCAAAATCAGTGAATACGTCTCTCTGTACTATTTGATTTTGCAGGTTTAAAAAATGGAGTTTGGACAGATCTTATTAATTCTTGTGATTCTAGCAGGTAATGTATGTTATGTTTAAATAAACCGTTTTGACTATTTTAATAAAGGGAAACAAGAATAAATGTTTAATACAATATCAAGACTTTGTGCTACAGAAAGCATGCAGATCAAGTTAGTGTTTATTTGCATTAGAGGTTGCATTAGGTTCAAATTGAATTAAAAAAACTTATCATTGTGTAAAACTATAACTCAGAGTAGTCTTAAAGTATCACAATCAGTGTAAACAATATAAACAGTAACCACAACTGTTCTTACCACATTAACAGCTACCCCCAAAAATACAGCTACTCCAACCACAACCACAACTGCCCCACAAGTAACTACAACTGCTCCAGCTGCACTAACAACAACTACAACCGCTCCAACCACAACTACAGCTGTACCAACAACTACAACTGCTCCAACCACAACTACAGCTGTACCAACAACTACAACCGCTCCAACCACAACTACAGCTG
>NC_051436.1:10077643-10142130 GCF_001649575.2 Kryptolebias marmoratus
ACAACAGCTCCAACCACAACTATAGCTGAACCAACAACTACAACTACTACAACAATGACAACAACTACTCCAACCATGACTACAGCTGAACCAACAACTACAACTGCTCCAACCACAACTATAGCTGAACCAACAACTACAACTACTACAACAATGACAACAACTACTCCAACCATGACTACAGCTGAACCAACAACTACAACTACTCCAACAATGACAACAACTGCTCCAACTACAGCTGAACCAACAACTACAACTACTCCAACAATGACAACAACTGCTCCAACTACAGCTGAACCAACAACAACTACTACTCTAACCACAACTACAGCTGAACCAACAACTACAACTACTCTAACCACAACTACAGCTGAACCAACAACTACAACTACTCTAACCACAACTACAGCTGAACCAACAACAACTTCAGCTGTAGCAACATCAACTACAACTGTTCCAACCACAACCACAGCTGTTCCAACCACAACCACAGCTGTTCCAACCATGACAACAACTGCTCCAACCACAACTACAGCTGTACCAACAACTACAACTACTCCAACCATGACAACAACTGCTCCAACCACAACTACAGCTGTAGCAACATCAACTACAACTGTTCCAACCACAACCACAGCTGCTCCAGTCATAATGACTACCCTAAACAGCTCTACAGGATTGTCAAGTGGAGTAAACCACATGATGAGTCTCATCACTGCATCCTGCATGGTGGTGTTGTCATGGTTACTGTCCAGCCAACAGTAACATCTCTGCTGAGTTCAGATTGAATTTCCACTAGAATATGTTAGTTCTAACAGGTGTGAACAAGAATTTTGTTTCAATTGGAAACCAAAGCGTCTTCATGAATTTCATTTTTAATGTGACTTGAGATTAACTTCCTAAGTAAAAATATCCAAGTCTGATTTGCGACACATGTTGATCTTAAACACATTGCAGAGTCGCAGATGAAACTGAATTTGTGTAAACTTTATTTTTATTTCTGACAGCCCTGAAATCCAGTCCTCACTGAAACATCTTTAATCAGCTTTGTGTTCACATAAATTAAAAGAACAATACATTCTTGTTAGGAAAATATATCCCAAGGCATCTTTTGGATAGAAAAAAAAAGTTCTCAAATAATCATGTATGAGTGGCAGGTTAAAGGTCAGCTGCTTGTCTGAGCACAATAGGATTAGATCAATTCAAAATGGAATGCAAAACACAATGCAAAGCCATGTTTTGTGTTTTTACATTACGAAAATATTCCTGCATTTCAGCAGCGCTAGTCAGTCAGATATGCTATCATAAATCAAAATAATAAAATCAATACAAAGAAAAATGTAAAAAAAAATACACATATTCTTATATGAAATTATCTTCTGCATTGAAAATTATCTTCTGCATTGTCATTTTGTTTGAGCATATTTTATTTCATATTTTTCAATTTTACAGTGCACTGTGAATTTTTTCTTCTAAAGTCTAAGTGTAATCATCATTTTTCACAACTGAATAAAACATCAATTGCTGGGATTTTAGTTCTTTCTTCGCTTTGCGAGTTTCCAAAAACAAAACAGAACTATATATATATATATATATATATATATATATATATATATATATATATATATAAACAACTCACTCTTGTTAGGAAAATTTAATAGTTCAAGAAAAAGGTTAGTCACTTCTCTGAACACAATAGGCTTTAAGCAATTCAAATCAGAATGCAAAACACAATGCAAAATCAGGATTTCTGTGTTTATATTTTCCATGACATTCATATAAATTCTGTGCACAGCTCTTCCTGCATTTCAACAGCACTGTTCATGTTCACTGAGCTTACCTTTGCTATTGCAAAAAACAATAACAATTAAAGAAATACAAAAGTAATACGTAATATTGACACTTCAATGAAATGATCTGCTTCATTGTTGTTGTTTTAAGTACATTTAATTCAATTTTACAGTGCATTGTAAGTAGCTTTTTCTAAATTGTTAAATGTAGTCATCCTTTTTTGCACAACTGTGGTGTTTATGATGTGTTTCTTTATTATTATTTTTTGCTGTACTTTTATTTCTTATATTTCTTTGTTTGGATTGTTGTTTTACTTTTTTGTTTTGACTGAATTATAAAGTACTTTTATTATAGCCAATTATTGTCATTTACATAGAAATAGAAATAAATAAATAAATTGACATTGACTCAATAAAACATCCAAAATCATGTTTTTTCTTTTTTTTGTTGTAAGTTTCCAAATACAATACCGAATACACCACGATAAAAATGTCACTGAAACTGAAAGCTTTGCACCCACATATCTTGTCAGTGCACAGTTATTATATTACTGAGTAACATTAGCTGGCTTTGTTAGAGATTAACGAGAAGAAGAGGCAGTTTATTTGTGACTTAACTTAACTAAACCAGAACATTTATAAATTTGACCTTCAGCCTGCTCCATGACCATTCACCCTTAAGGGGATTTAATATTCAAATATAATTGTGTGACTTAGAAATAAGTCCTTTGAATAACGCCTGTAGGCAGAAATATTTATTTTTGTCTGCCTTAACTAGCAGGAAGTTTTAATAACAGTGGTGAAAGTCTTGCCATCATTTCACAAGACAACAGAACAGAGGATGCCGCACAACTGAGCCAGGAAATCGACAGACTAACTATCAACAGGTATTTGTTCTTTATTAACGTCCTATTATATTTTAGTAGCAATAATGTTATTAGACTTTATGGAAAATGCCTTTTCTCTGGCCTCGCAAATTGAATAACACAAAAAGAGCTTCCACTGTAGTACAAAAAATTATTTATCTTGCTTATAACTTCACACAAAATAATAAAAAGGTTTTAACAGTTTAGCAAAATGTCCTAATCTTAATTTGAAAACGTGTTATTAGTCATTCTTATTGCCTTTTTTGCCATCATGTTTGTTTGGACTGCTGTGTGTGTCGAAGTGGGCTGTAAACTCAGTTCACAGCCACATAATAATAAAGATAATAAAATAATAAAGAGGGATGCAAAGGTCCTTGTTTATTATTTGTCAATTATTATGTTGTTTTTTTAATAAACCCCCTCCTATTCGAACAATCCTCAATCAATACCACTTTCCAAATTAAATATGTATTATAATGTTTTTAACATCTGAAAGTACTATGCAGCTGTTGCTTTGTGGTTTTACTTTAAGACAGATTTACTGTTATTAGTTATTAGTGGAAGAAACAGTGTTTGTCTAAAAAAAAGAACAGTCTCCCCTCTGATTTAACTAAGCAAACACATAAAGCCTAGAAACAGCAGTAATGAATATCTTTTACCCGCAGCAACCTTTTTCACCCCAACTGACAGAGGGAATGCTTTTTCAGCTATGTTTGAAGACACGTCCTTTTTTTGGGGAAGAGTGTACTCCTTTTTAGAAAAGGTTCAGTTATTGGTCCATATTAAGAACAGAGCTGTTGTTAAAGGAAGCAGGGAAAGAAAATGGATGTTGTTGAAGGCATACTACTAACCCTAAAACCAAAATATTCTTCCTATGTTGAAAAAAATGACAGTTATTGGAGTTTGGAATAAATCTCAGAAATAATAATACACATGATTTCACTCAACGTGTTCGCTCTCAGAGTACGGGCTGGGGAGGACTTTCATCTCCTAGCACACCAAATTTTAGCTCAGTATCTGTAAAATGAGATACGGACATTTTTGTGTTTGTTTACTTTCACTGGCTGTGGCCACCATCTTGATCTGAATTCAATAAAGTTGATTAAAAACACCCATCACGAAACAAAATGTTGAATTCAGTAGCTTAACAAGTTCCAGCATTAAAAAGAAAAATGCATTTGATAATGAATGTAAACATATTTCAAATGCAACTTGAGTAAATAAAACTTTCTATATTATTTAATTTTGCAGATTCAGATAATATCACAATGGAGTTCTGGCGGATTATATCGGTTCTTGTAATTCTAACAGGTAATATATGTTATGTTTGAGTTTTAAATGTTTTTAAAGTTTTAATTTTTAATTTAATGCTTTACACCTGAAACAATTGATGCATCAGAAACTGACAAAAGTACAAATTATGTAAATCTGACTGACACTTCTACAGGTATTGTGGCTCAAGGAACAGTCACAACAATTTCCGCAACAACCACCATTGTAGGAACAGCTGTTCCAACAACTACAACTGCTCCAACAACAACTACAGTTTCTCCAACAACAACTACTGTTGTAGCAACAGCTGCTCCAACTGTTTCAACAACTGCAGTTCCTCCAACCACAACCACAATGACTACAAGAATAACAGATGCTCCAACAACCACAATGACTACAAAAACCACAGATGCTCCAACAACCACAATGACTACAAAAACCACAGATGCTCCAACAACCACAATGAATACAACAACCACAGATGCTCCAACAACCACAATGTCTACAACAATCACAACTGCTCCAACAACCACAATGAATACAACAACTGCAGTTTATCCAACCACAGCTACAGTTTTTCCATCCACAACTAAAATAAACACTATATATGCTCCAACAACAACTGCAATGAATATAACAACTACAGTTTTTCCAACCACAACCACAACAAACACCACAAATGGTCCTGCAACTGCCGAGGTATCAAGAATAGATCGGCTGATCTTTAGGTCTGCAGGAGAGACATTCACTCGTGATTTGGCCAATCAATCATCTGCAGCATTTATGTTTCGATCTGCACTCATAAAGTCTAATGTAAGTGTGTTTCCTTCAGTCTTAACAAAGCCAAACGTTTGCCCAGTTTGATAGTTTTTAATAGAATATATGTAGTAACTTTTTTTGTATACATGTGGATTTCATTTCTATTCTAATAATGAGAACTGCATGAACATGAAAGCAAACTTCATTATGGACAGACAAAGTTCTTTGATTTTAGAAACCGTGAATAATATAGTTGTAATTTCAATTTACTTTCAGTCACTGTTTTGTTTTATTTCAAAGTTTCAAAAAAAGAAAGATATATCTAATAGGAAACTAATCAGCTACTTGGGACACCATGTCCAAGGAAGACTTTAGACAAAACTGTAGTCTGAAGAAAGTCTAACCTCCCTTTGACCTTCAGATTAACGCTTCTTCTGACACTCGTTGAGCCTAAAAACAGCTTTTTTCCAGAGCATTTGCTAAGAAAAGTTGATTGTTCATACGTCTTTGGTATGAATCAATAAAAAAATGGCAGCCGAAGAAGAAATTGAGATCATAGAGATTCTAGAAACCCCCATGTGAATGGGTTATACGATTATTGATTTGTCTTTTTGTTTGCTCTGTCTTCCTGCAGCTTGAGCCATACTACCAACACTTTTCCTCCTTCCTCTCCTTGAGGCCGGTGCTCTTCACGTAATGTCTTTATGTTGCGCTAATAAAATCTTCAGGCTGTCGCTCGTGAATTTGCACAAACGGCATCACGTTTTTTCATGCTTTTGCAGAAACGGGTCCATCATCAACTACGTGGACATTTATTTTGCGAGTCCGACCGTTCCGAATGTCACTCAGATTCAAAACGTTCTGCTCGGAGCAGCTTCAAACATCTCGGCCTTCAACATTGACACAACTTCTTTTTTGGTCAATGGCATAGGTAAGCAATAATAAATGCAGTACAGAGGTATGTACATTATTGAAATTTATAGGAGACCTGTTACCATTGTTGGCTTTTGTTTCAAATGTTATGAGTGCTACAATTTCCTCATTCTTTAATCATTTCCTGGAATAAGCGAAAAACGTTTCCTCACTTCCTTGTTTTAATCTTGACAAATGTTTATAAAATGACTTAGGCTTACGTTTTGTAAACTGTTCTCGTCTTTATATTTGTTCAAAACTGATTTCTTTCTAACAACAATTCTTGTTTTTGACAGGCATGAATGTAACAACTGTAGACCCCACTTCAGAGATCAGGACAACAGCTTCACCCGCCGTGTCATCCGGCGTCTGCATATGTAGACCCGTAACAGCTACAGCTGTGAACGGCGTCTCCAATCTCGAATGACTTCGACATAGAAACCAAATCAATCCAATTTGATGCTACAAGTAAGAAGTGCTAGCCGCAGAGCAGATGACTACCGAAGCTTTCTTTTTTAGACAGAGATACGAACCAAAAAAAAATGTCATTAAATGAAGAATACATGCTCAATTTTTTTACATAAAGATTTGGGTTAGAGCAGGGGTGGGCAATCCTGGTCCTCGAGTGCCATTATCCTGCAAGTTTTACTTCTTTCCCTGCTCCAACACACCTGATTCAGTGGTTAAAGAGAAACAAGTAAAACATGCCGGATGGTGGCCCTCGAGGACTAGGATTGCCCACCCCTGGGTTAGATGGATGGGGGGTTAGGGTTAGCCAAACAAGAAAAAGGATACTCAAGCTATAGATTTTTCTAAGTAAGTTTTAAAGTAAGTTTTAATCAGCATATTCATACAAAAATGTTGTTCGATTGTAAAATGAAACATTTCTAAAGCCAAACATTTATTGTTCTCTTTTCTCTTCATTCGCAGCTTTGAGTGCAGGACATCAGCTTGGTCTTTGCATCCTTTCTGATTCTGTTGCCATGGTTACTGTTAAACCAGCAGCAACGTCCCTGATGACGTCCTCTTGATCAGAATGTATCTGCTGTCATAACCTAAATTCTGTAAAAACTCTGAATTCATTGTTGCAAAATATATCTTCACCAAGTCATTACTTTGTTGTTGTAAGCATCTTTAAATGCTTATCATGTAGAAACTGGTGACGTTTTGTTTGAAACTTAGTTCTATTTAAAAATGTTTCATTTTAGTCTTTGGGTGATAGAAACCTGTGTATATTATAACTGCAGGCGTAAAATTATTATTTATCTTTCATGACTTAGCGCAAAGGACAGCATATTTTCCACTGTATTGGGAGAATTTTAAATATATATTTTAAATAAATATTTCAAATGAAGAAACTTTTAGCTGATAAA
The DNA here is from genome assembly GCF_001649575.2 of Kryptolebias marmoratus. Lineage (NCBI taxonomy): Eukaryota > Metazoa > Chordata > Actinopteri > Cyprinodontiformes > Rivulidae > Kryptolebias > Kryptolebias marmoratus. Next base: position 10,084,616 of record NC_051436.1, read on the forward strand.
TTGTTGCACATCTCTCAGTTCTGACATCACACGTAGAGCTTTCTTACACATTGGTTAGGAGTTCATGTTGTTTACTGTATTTGTGATCTTTGTGATATAAAATATTAATTTGTTTGGCTTGTTGTTTTATTTAGCTTTGATTTTTAAAGTTAAAGTGATATTTGGAATATATAAGGTTGAAGTATAATAAAGAAATAATAATAAGAGACATTTTTACAGGCAGTCACACTCTGCTTCGTGATTTCACAATACCGTCTCAAAATACTGGTTTTCAGGTTCGGGCAGTCAGACGAGTCAGGGAAGGGCCTGTAGTTTATTTAAGTCATGAGACTCTTCTGTCATCCAGGTACTTTTAAGTCACTGGTCCTTTTCTATCTCGCTTAAACGCTGATTCACATTTGCACCGGCGCATACTAATGTCAGAATTTGCTTCCCGTGACGACCCTAAAAGAAACAAAAGGAATTTTATGAGATTACAATGAGGCGGAAAACTGCAGGAAGCTGTTACCAAGTAAAAACGCAAGCAAAGACTTGTGTTTTTGTTCAAGAAACAGTAAAACATTAGATATAATCAAGATTTGTGCACCAGCTAAAGAGGTGTGTTACGTTTCTGAATATAAGCATGTATGTCTATAATTACATGTTAGTCTAAATGTAACTTAAGTGCTGAAACGTGACTTCATAATAACATTCTTTAGAGGTGATAAAGACACGATGTCTGAGACTGATTTAATGAGATGTTAAAATTTATTACGACACGGCTATCAGCATTTTTAATGTGCAAGGCAGGCATATTAAATTTAGAGGTCAGGCCGCATTCCATTTACCCGGGGAAGTCATAACTCGCAGCGCAATCCAGTTCTACTCGGAAGTCGGCCCGAGTTCCAAATCAGAAAAATAAGCTGGAATCCCCCCACCCCACCCCCAAAGTGGCAATTCTAACTCGTAAAGTGTGAGAGTCTTGACCGGCCAAGGCCTCAAAATCCAATATGGCTGCCACATGTATGAAAAGTTATGATAGCTGCAGGAATTAACTTTTTAGTGAACACGTTGCTATCGTGTTTGAGTGCAGAGAAATCCATTGTTGTTGCCTTTTACTACTAATGGTAGTTAGCCTGGTCACTGAGGGGTCCATACCTATGTCCCCTGGTACAACATGGGTGCTGGGGAACATAGGTGTGACCCCGTCACAGAGCACAAAAAATTATGCTGCATTCCATTTTCTTTAAATTTAAATCTGGGAATGACTTTAAACCTGTGTTTCAGCTGCGACTCAGGCAACCAGCAGAGTTTGCTTATTGTCGTAACCAGGCGACTATTAGGAAAACAAGCTGAAAATAGATTTCTCTGCATTCTGTGCGTTCAAACGCCTTACCAACGTGTGGAGCTGGATCGCTGAGGTACAGACCAACGGGGAGCGGAAATTAAACGTTTATTACAGCAGCTACTGGATTTTAAGGTCAGAGCTGGTCAGGAATCTCCAGGTTTTCTGAGTTAGGATTCTGATTTCCAGTGGAATTTTTCAGACTTGGATCTGTAAAAACTCTGACTTCAGAAAGGCAAATGGAATGCAGAATCAGCAAATTCTATTGGTTGTCCGACTGGCATCTAGAACAAGTCAGGTCTGCTTTCTCTTCCTGGAATTCTGACTGCCAATGGAATTTCTTGACTTGGAATTTGTAAATTTTAGCTTCTAAGTACAAAAGAAAAGCCCCAAAAGCTTACATCTCAATGTGGCCTGGGGAAAAAAATAAAATAAAATCTTGCTCACAGACACACTTTTAGCATTTTATTTTAATTGTGCTTCTGTGATATCAGAAAGATAACAATAATATACTAACTTAGAGTAACACTTGTTTTTAATTCGTACTTTATTATTATTTTGCCACTCGTTATGAGCGTTACTGCTACTTCCGCTACCAAACCGGAAGTTGCGTTCATAATCAATTCAACAACAGCGCCATCAGGAATAAAGTGGGATAAACCACAGACGTATATAATGTCTATGGGATAAACGCTTCTGCTGGAGTGTTTATTTTTTATTTTTTTGTTTCGTTTGTTTGTTTTTTTTGTCGTAAGCGGAACCGGAAATGGAAAGTCCTGGGATTATTGCGTTTCCAACTCTGCGCGTAATGAGGGCACCTTGGAAGAGCCCTCATAAAATTTGATTTGATTTGATTTTTTTCCCGGGATGTGTAGCTGTGCTGTGTGGCTGTGCTGAGGGGTGGTGGTGGGTGGGGGTCACTGCGGGACAGCCCACCATCTGTGGAAGTGGGACAACCAGAGGAGCAGATGGCGCGTCCGAGCCGGGGCCGCAGGGCTGCGCCAGGGACGAGCTCCTGAAGTCAGCGCCTGCTTTCTTGCGTTTTTAGGTTTTTAGGCCTCTTTGCGCAGCATATTTTGTTTTAAACCTGCATCCATGTCAGAGGGAGTGGAATAACTGTGTATGACAGGAAGCCCGAAGGATTGACTGAACCGATGCGCGACGGACTGGCATCGGCTTAATCCCTCTTTTTTTGGTTGACGCGAGTCCGCCTGCGTGAACAATGGTGGACAACCGTTACGCCACGGCCCTGGTCATCGCCTGCGTGCTGAGCCTGCTGGCCACCGTGTACCTGTCCGTGGCCGTCGGCACGCAGCACTGGTACCAGTACAGCAGCCCCGCCGTGCGCGGCGAGGCCAACGTGTCCGAGCTGCGCTCCCTGCACGAGGAGTTCCTGGCCGGCGAGTTCGACGAGAAGACCTACAGCGACACGCTGTTCCGCCTCAACGGCACCGTGGGCCTCTGGTGGCGGTGCGTGCTCGTGCCCGCCTCCTCGCACTGGTACAGGGAGCCAGGTAAGGTGCCGGCGAGCCCCGCCCCCCTCCGATCTCTGTGTGTTGCCCTGCCACCCTCCATCCATCCATCCATCCATCCTCCACCCGCAGACAGAGCAGGTTCCTCATGCCTGCAGCAGCTTGTGTGGGCCGCGTGCCAACATATGTGGCGCCTGCTGATGATTGACCTACAATTAATCACGTTTGTACCGAAACCAGAAACCTGAGAATCACTTCCTTAAAGGGTATCGGGTTGTCTCTGAACAATGGCCACAGAACTTAGAATCCAGGTATCAATTTGAGGTGGAGTTTTGAAGTTTGCCTTAATTACCTGACCGCTGACAGCAGCTTGTTATGATCCTGATCTGTCTAAAGGTCTCTAAGTTTCTGTTGAGTGAATAAGGCATGTAGCTCAAGCTCATTTCTGGCTCTTATTTTTAGTATCGGCTATAAGGAATCGCATATTTCTCACCTATTCAGAAGCCCCAACATGGTATTTACAGCCGTGCTTATTTGTTATGTAAAACATGGACAGATGAGTGCTTCTCAGAGGCCGATACCAGAGCCGATTTTCTGAAATCGGGACAAACATGGACAGATAAGTGTGTCTCGGTGGCCCATACCAGAGCCGACTTTCTAAAAATCTGTTCAGCTTCCTTCACGATCTGCCAGTGTTGCTATGGAAACAGCACCTCACGCCCCTCCACGTTTAGCAAATCGTAGTTTAACCGACTGATAAGTTGACCGATTAAATTGGACGACTTTCGCCGATGCTTTAACCCCCCCTCCCTCTCCTCCTTGGGATCAGGACTGTTTATCTGTTCTTTGTTTTTTTCAGATTCTTCCTAAAATATCACACGGTGTGAAAACGACACCGAGAACTTGGCGTACGCTCAGAAAGCAGGAATTTGTTTTGTAACATGAAGCGATGCCCGAGTCGGTGTTATGATTCATGCGCACGTTTTTGATCCATCACGATGATTGCTGTGGTTTTGTCACCGGGCGGGCCCAACTTTCTTTTTTTTTTTACTTCTTTTGCACCGGTTGACTTTGTCTGTTTGCAAACCCTTACATGAAGTTTGCATTAATTTGTGTTTGACTTGGTGGGGGAGGGGGGTTCGAGTGGGAGTTCGAATGCTAATGGGTTGGTGGCTGATTCTTTCAGACGCCAAGATGGAGCTGGAGTGTCGGAACTTCACCCTGCCCGAGCAGTTCACTCCCAAATACAAGGAACCGGGGAACCACAACAGCGGCGAGGACATGCTGCGGACCTGTACGTTCACGCCGTTTCTTCGCCTCGGTCCCGCTTACCGTCGCTTTTACCGACACAATCTCGCTCTTCTCTGTCTGTCTGTGTGTGTGAAGACCTGTGGAGGTGCCAGTTCCTGCTGCCGCTGGTGTCTCTGGGCCTGGTCCTGTTAGCCAGCCTGACTGGGTTCTTCGCCTGCCTCTGTCAAAGCCTCACGCCCATCCTGTGCATCGGAGTGCTTCACCTTTTGGCCGGTAAGACCTGTTCGGCCGCGCCGCTTCCCTTTGTGAACACCCCGTGACTCAGTCGGGACGTCAATTAAGATGTCAGCGGCGAGTCTTCAAACGTGCCCCGGCTTCCTTGTTTAGTTTTGCTTTATGCGGTGGTAAATTTAGACACCTACATAGGTTTTGAGTCGTCCCTCATTTCCTTATGTTTTACTTCAGAAGAATGTAAAATAGTAAAACATCTAAATCTAATCTTTTTTTCTTTGTACTCATTTCAGCCAGCTGTAAAACATGGTGGTGGCTCCATCATGGTTTGGGACTGCAGTTCAACTAGCTGTTTATGGGGGGGATTTTCATCAAATTCGAATTAGAAACAAGAAAATAAAAAAAAATGCCTTCAGGTATCAATCTGCCATTAAGTACAGTCAGGAAAGTGCTTGATTGACAGCGGTTTTTTTCCAGCATGACAATCAAACACATCAACCCTTTCTGTAAAAGCAATTATAAGTATGTATTTATATAACATGCCTTTTTAAATAGCCAGGAACTGGTCTTCCCACAGCCTGAGCCGTAACGTTATTAAAGCCGTGTGATCGACTTGGCACCGGGTTGAGGAAATCTGTATAACAATAACAAACACGGACAATAAAAGCTGTTGTTTTAAAAGTTTTATTATCTTTGCGCAAAGAGCGACCAAAACAGACTTCAACAGTCGGCAAAGGCTGGCCAGGGTGGCGCTGCTTACAGAGGTTAAGGCTGAACAAAGAAGGGAGGGAAAGGCAGTTTTAACAAACGTTGCCGGGTTTGACTGGCAGGTTTGGGGCTTCCAGTGACCATATCGAGTTCAATAATTGGCTAACAACTATCCTGAGCAGGGGTCAAAACCAAACTCCAAATATTCATAGCAGTTTTGTAAACGCTAACTTATAATTAGCCGAAAGACCTCCGGGTTGCACATCTAGCTGCTGCTGTTGTTTGTATTTGCAAATAACCAAAGAATTATATGTAAAGAACGGTTTTCAGATGGCAGAAATATGCTCTTGACCTCCATTCAGACTGGCTGTTAGCTCATCAACTATTGATCCAAACTGAGGTCATTCCGCAGGTATCAATTGTCCCTAACCGGCACGCAGAGCCCCACTTCCTTTTATCCCTTGAACACGCTTCCGTGTCCCCTGTGCTCCGCAGGTCTGTGCACCTTGGCCACGGTGTGCTGCTACCTGGCCGGGATGGACCTGCTCCACAGGGTGTCGATGCTCCCCGACAAGGTGGACGGCTCTCTGGGCTGGTCCCTCTACCTGGCCCTCATCTCCTCGCCTCTGCACATGATGGCGGCGGCGCTGCTGGTGTGGGCGGCGCGCAGCCACAGTCAGAGCTACTACCGCATGACTGCCTACAGGGTGGCGTAGCTGGAGGGGGGTTTTTTTTGTTTCTTTTGCTCTGGATCCCAAAGTCTGGTTGAAATTCAGACTCCGTTCCGACGACAAAATGTTTTCTTGTAATATCCCTTTCCCCCCTCTCCCCTATCTTGTCAACTAAACCTCATAAACTTTAGAGTAAATGATCCTAAAGCGTGCCGCAATATTATATTTAATTTTTAGTTACTTTGAGGAATCCTAATTTGAAGAGTCAACCAGCATTTAGTCCTGGTCAGAAACAATGGAAGTGAGTCCAGTATTTAGAATATCCTCAGGACTAAATGCAAATAATCCAACATTAACTGTTTATTCACAATATTTTGGTATCACTTTCAAATCTATGGCAAGAACAATAATAAAAAAAAGGTTCATACAGCAAAATAAAACTTTCAATAAACACGTTAGGACGCTTTTCCCAAGAACCGGAATGAGATGGTTGGGGCTTGAAGTCAACTTGAGCCGAGCTGTAACAATCGATATAGCAGCTCAGGGGTGTGATGCTGAGGTAACAGGTGGTTTGTGTGACCATCCGGCTCCGGGATTTGGACTGGGAGACATTATATGTGTAGTTTTACATCAGCCAAAGGTGGCTTAAAGAGGGACTCGTCTCTGTGGTCCTCCTGGTCATGATTACTGGCATTATTTTCAGACACTTTAAATCTTTAGAGGAGCTGAAAACATTACTGACAAAAGGCTATTTAAGTCACCATCAGAGCAGAACTTGGAGGGAATCCAGTTAATTGGTTAAAACCAAACCTTTAAGGGCATCAAACTGTTTAAAGTAAAGGTGGCGTCTCACTGGGCCGCAACTGTTGGAGACAAGTTCAGAATTGTGATAAAATAGGTAATTTATTTTGTTGTTGTTGTTGCAGTCTCACTGAATTCTGTGTTTGGGACCAGCGAGCCGTGCAGCTGCGTTTTTGAGCCACCAGTTATTTAAAAAAACCGTGGCTTGTGCTCGTACGCAGCTCACAAAACTCTGTTCTCGGCCGTGCGTGTCGTTTTGTCGCCCGCCTCGGCAGCCTCCCTCTTGAACGTCCTTAACCCTGACGGCCCAGCGAGACGCCACATTAAAGCACGGTGGAGCTTCGTAGTCGTTTCTGCTACAGTAAGCCCTTCATTTATTAAAGGAGTCACAAAAATCAGATAATTAGGGTCTGAGGTGAGCTTAGGTCTTACAGCAGTATGATGAACTGAAGCAAACGGCACAAAATAACGGCTAAGAACGAGGAGCCGACCATCCTCAGTGGAAGAAAATCAAACCTGCTTCTGCAAAAATCTTAAAAACACAACCGTGGAAGAGCAGCAGCTTATCGCCAGCTCATTAATTACTATTTGCAATCAGTGAAGAGTGCAACGTTAGCTGTTTACTAAACGCTGTTACTGATCCAAATGGAAACATTCGCGTTTATGTTCGAGAACTGGTCGCGTCTCAGTTTGATTCTACGTGTAAATTTAAAATTATTAAAGGGGTGGCAACATTTCAGCTTCCCTTAGGGTTCGGCTAGCCGTTTGTTGCTTTCGAGCCATCTTATGGGCCATGATGGGATCGTTTCTGCCTCGCCTCGCCGTAATCGAGCGCGGCACACCCGTGGCGGCGCACGCAGTCGGGACAGTACGTTCGTGTTCCTCAAAGTTGTAAAAAAAAAAAAAAATTCCGTGCTGTGTCAGCGTTCACACATGAAGCTTTTTCTGTCAAGAATAACGAGTCCTTCCCTCGTTAGTCCTGCGTACAGGAGCGTTTATCGGTAATTGCACAGTCGCCCCTCGTCACACCCAGCGACGGCGTTTTGCACCTGAGATGGGTTGTTTGGCCAGCGGCGCTCTGTGAGAACCATCTCACTCACACATGCTTTCAAACGGGACGTGAGAAATAAAGTCAGACACAAAGAAACTGAATTGTTGTTGCTAAAGACTCTTTTTTTAACTTATTTAACTATTATTTATTCTTTGCAGCTGTTACGGTCAGAGTGGTGGTTTTGTTTACATGTTCACCCAGTTTATAGTTTTGTTATTTCTTCTGTATCTTTGTCATGTTTTTACTGATTTTGTTGCAAACAATGTTTCATTTATTTTGTTGGTATTTGTACTACATGCTTTTAATGATTTTGTTGACCTCAAACAATCCCCAAAAATGTGAATTTAGTTTCCTTTCCAGGTGTTTTGTGTTCGTTTCGTATTTGATCATATCTGCTCGTCGTTTTTCAACACACAAACAACGAAGTTCATCAAAATTTAACGGGGAAACTGCTTTTTTCCTTTCCTTTATTGGCAATATGAATGTACTTTATAAAGAGCACATGATGGAGGATCTCTAGTATTGCTTTGCACTTAAATGAGTTTTGATCATATCCTGAATATCGTTGCTGTTTAAAAGTGGTGAAATTCTATTTTTTTGACAGTATAAATGTTTGTAATGAAACACACGGGAATTATCACTCGTTGTAAACCACGCTGGGTGATAATCGATTAGCACCGCTTCCTTAAATAAAGATATTAGTGGATGTTCAGAAATGCTGCTCTGATTGGTTGAGTCGGGCTGCGTTTCAGGACATTCAGACCTCAAACACGAGCAGCTCCTCCACCCCCCGAACGCGTTGTAACCTGAACTTTTCTTGTGATTTTTCCCGTGAAAGTGCTGCTCTCGTCTGTGAGTTGACGTGACCATTTCAAGGTGTGTGCAAGGTGTGTTTCGTTTCAATAAAAAGCTTTTGTTTAAAAAAACAAACAAAAACAAACATTTTGTGCTCGTCTCATCGTTGTCACTCCTCTTCCTCCGATGCGAAACTCGCCTGTTTGTCCTCCTCGGTTTGCGCCCGGATCGGAGGAACCGCCACGCGCCTCTTCCTGGCCAGGGAGAGCGCGACGCCCTTCTCGTAGTAGGCGCATTCGTTGATGAAGAACGGGTAGAGAGGCTCGCTGCCTTTATACGTCAGCGCTTCCCCCGAGAAGGTCTGGAACAGGGGGTCTTCGGGGCGGAGCAGGCAAAAGTCTCGATCCTGGGAGGAAAAAACAAAAAAACAATTTAAGGCGACAAATGTGAGAATTTCTGCTTTTGTATGTGGGGCCGGAAGGGAAGCTAAAGCCGACTGCAGCTGTTGGGAGACTCAAAAACGCAAGAAAATACACAAGTTTTCAGTTTCTCTGCACTCAGGTGGTCTAGTGCCAAACTGTGGTACAAGTACCGCCGGTGGTACTCAGGATTAGGGTTTCAAAGGGGTAAAAAATTCCCAGATGTGAAGTTAAGTCAGGGATTTTTTGGAAAAAATCCAAATTGTAAACTTTCCACAGGGATTATGGGAATTTTTTTTTTGATTCAACTGGAAGTTGAGGGTCATTTAATCGTAATCAGACAAAAATTTATACATTATATGCATGTGTTCAACCCAAAGGTTTCTGAAGTAACAAATTAAATGACCTAATTTGCATAAGATGACATCACTGATGACATCACTATGTCGCAACCACACAACGCTTAGAATATAGATTTTGAACATTTCTATAGCTCCATTTCTTTTCTAAATTAATGCATACAATTTTCCCCCAACTGTGGTTAAAATCCCTGGTTAAATTCCAGGTTTATTCCTAAAAATTCCTTGTTAATTCCCACGGAAAGATTCCAGTTTTGAAAATTCTCCAGATTTTTTGCAACCCTGGTCGTGGTATTCAGAAGAAATTTGGGCTACTGACTATTTACTGGAACTGAAGTTTAGCTAAAAAAAAGCAGAGATAGCTAAAAGCTACGAGGGATTCAAATAAATTTACAATCTTGGCTCCTAAAGGAAACAACTCCAAACCAAAAGTTCAGTCGAGAACATTCCCAGGAATGATGTGGAATCCGGTAGACCTGGGTGAACCAGTTTGCTAGCAAATACGGAAGCAGCACCGGTGGAGTCTCTGTTGGCTCTGCGAGCAACAAAAAGTACAAAACAATGAGGAAATCTGGTTCGAGCTAAATTGGAGCTGTATCTGGTTGTTGGGTGGCAAAGGAAGAGCCAACACCGGAGCGTATGTGGGGATTTTCTCAGCAAGAAAGGAACAAAACCATCACGGACTTGACCCTTCTGTTTGGGCAGGGGTGTCCAATCCTGGTCCTCGAGGGCCACCATCCTGCATGTTTTCCTTGTTTCTCTGCTCCAACACACCTGATTCAGTGGTTAAATCACCTCTTCATGTTCTGCAGAAGCCTGTTAATCACCCATTGATTCAAATCAGGTGTGTTGGAGCAGAGAAACAAGTAAAACATGTAGGATGGTGACCCTCCAGGACCAGGATTGGACACCCCTGTGTTAGGGGGTCTTTAATGGCTGTCATCGTGGTGGTACTTGGAGACGCTGGTATTTTTTCAGGTGGTTTATTTGTCATAAGACATGAGAGAACCATTGATCCTACGACATCCCTGCAACAAGATTGTGACAACTGCAGATTTTAATGTGGAAAAAAAGAAGAAAGAAAACACAATTCAACGGTAGTTTTTCCTCGGTGAAGATGTAGGTCATGGAGGATTTATAGACTCATTCTTCTCGCTATGTAAACTTCCAGATTTTATTACTAATAATAATAATAACATTATTAAAATCATGTATGGCATTCAGTTGTTTTGTCCTCTGGTGTAAAGCCATTGTAAATATAAAGGCCCCACCCTGTGATATGAACAACAGTTTATTGCTATAATGGATGAAGAGTTATTCATAGTGAGCAGCACTCAAAGAGTATTAGTCATAATTTATACAAGAGTTGCTTTTGCCAGGATGAAAGGGTGTAATAAATTTTTAATTTGTACCTAATGACTGGGCAGTGCATGTTTGTCTTGTTAGGTGATTATGGTATTCATCCACACCCAGGTTAGTTTAATTTACATACGGTTCATTAGCTACTACGTTGAATGGTTTATTTACCAGCGAGTAAGGAGTTTCTCAGGGCGTACCTGGAGGTGAGGATGAACGGCTGCTGTGATGTTGTGCGTCTGGCTGTCTCTCGGGTAGTCGATCTTCTTAACCATGGTAAACACGTCCACAAACCCTCCTTCAAACACAGAACCTGATCACAGATGCAGAGCAAACACAAGATGATGTTGAAATCGATCGGGAGCTTTAAACGTACATTAATCTTTCAAGAGCTTTCTGAGTGCGCTCAGCTGCTGAGCTGGCGACAAACGTACCCGAGTTAAAGTGTCGGACCCAGTCCAGCACGTGCTGCACGCCTACTTTCATGGCCGTGTAGTTGGTTGATCTCACCACACCATGTGGCTGGGGACCAATCTCCAAGGCTGCAGACAGAGGATTTTAAAGGACAAATACAATCATTTATAATAAACAATCCAGTATTAAAGTAGGCTTGAAACAGTGATATTAGAGTAAAAAATTACAAACTCACCAAAGCCGTGTTTTCCAACTGAATCAAGAGAATACGATTCTTTCTTAGAGACATCGTAATGGATGAATCTCATCGGCATATCTGGCATCTGCCTCTGACAAAACAAATATGAAGTAAAGTGCATTTACTGCATGTTCAAAACAGCATCTTACTGTATTTTATAATTACTGTCCTGCCTCTGTTGTATCATCAGCAAACGTAACAAGAATTATATTTGGCAGTAAAGTAATGTGTCAGAAGAGAAAAGAGTACAGGACTGAGTACACATCCTTGAGGGGCTCCTGCAGTCAGTTTGAAGGCGTGTTAGGTCCTTCAGCTGCCTTTCTGAAGGAGTTAGATTCTCCAAAATCAGCGAAGCAAAAGCAGCTTTAAAGTCAAAACCAGAAACTTTTATTCATCGCAAAGAGATAACAAGATTCTTCACCTGAAGGTGTTTGAATATGTGCAGACAGATCCAGTCACTGTCAGAATACGCGATGAAACACAGGCCCATGTTGGCGGTGGTGTTGTGGAGATCACAGACGAGATCCACGGCCCCCTGGCCGCCTTTAGGACCCAGCAAGGCATTCAGCTTTCGGGACAGGATGATCTCGTAGGGAGATGCGTCCGGGACAGGACCGCTTGGGAGACAAGACAGACCTGTCGTGAGTAGACATGTCGCCGCGGGGCAACGTCACCCTCCTGGCGTTCGCCTTACTTGAGGGTGGCGTGGGAGAAGCAGCGGTTCAGGTCCACGTCGATGTATCTGCGGCACTGCTGCGTGGCCCGCGGGTTGGACAGCACCACCAGCACCGACAGGGGCCCCCCGTCCTCCGCGTCTTTCTCCCGCAAGTCCTTCAGCAGCTCTCGGACCAGGTACACGCCGGACAGCTCGTTGCCGTGGGTGCCGCCGCACACGGCGACCCGGGGCAGCCTGGGCAAACGCACCGGCTCGTCCACCTCCATCTGACTCGGCGCGACCGAAGTTACAGCAGGGAGCGGTACAAGAGAACAACTTTATACAACATAAAAATGACTGCAGTGTTTCGATCAGCGCTTACAAGCTTGATTCTGCAAAAGTTAGGTGTAAAATGTAAATAAAAACAGATTGCAATGATTTGAAAATCTCATAAACCCATCATTGATTCACAATTGAACATACAGTAGTAAACATCTGGATTTCTTTAGTAAAAAATAGAATTTTGTGGCAGGACACATCTCAAAATAGTTGGAACGGCAAACAAAAGGTTGTAAAAGTGAATGGAAACAGCTGCAAGAGCATGTTGTAACTAATTAGGTTAATTGGCAACAGGTCAATCAGAAAACAAACAGCATTTTAGAGAAGCTGAATTTCTCAGCAGTCCACCAAGCACTGCATCTAAAAATAGTGGAACGATTTTAGAATGATGCTCCTCGAAGGAAAAGCGGGAATACTTCAAGAATTTGGAGAAATTTCCGTGCAGAAAAGACAAGGCCGAAAATCCGTTACCGGGTGCCCGTTATCTACGAGGCCCTCAGGCGGCACTGTGTAAAAAAAAAAAACAGGTCTGATTCTGTTCTGGACATGATCACACAGGCTCGGGAACTCTTCAACAAATCACGGTCTGTAAACGGCCAAAAAATACTGCTTAAAGCTCTATCAGGCAAAGAAGAAGTCGTATGTGAACACCACCATCGCCTCTGAGGCCAAGCTTATTTAAAAAAGAGACTGAGGCAAAGAGGAGGATTGTTCTGTGGTCAGACAACATAAAATTTAAGAAGACAGCCTGTTATCAGCGCACACTTCAAAAGCCTGCCTCTCTGATGGCATGGGGGTGCATGAGTGCCTCTGGAATGGGCAGCTTACACATCCACAGAGCAGCATATACAGGGTTTTAGAACACGCTCTATGCTCCCATCCAGCAAAGACGACCTAGCTCGAACGGCTAGAATCCAACATCAGACGTTAACGGGACGACAACCCCGTCCATGAACTTCCGCAGCTCTCGGCAGAACGTCTAGGACAGTGGTGGCCAATCCTGGTCGTCGAGGGCCACTATTCTGCATGTTTTACTTGTTTCTCTGCTCCAACACACCTGATTTGAACCAATGGGTGATTAACAGGCTTCTGCAGAACATGAAGAGGTGATTTAACCACTGAATCAGGTGTGTTGGAGCAGAGAAACAAGGAAAACATGCAGGATGGTGGCCCTCGAGGACCAGGATTGGAGACCCCTGATCTAGGATGTTTTTAAAAGAAGAGGAGATGCTTCACAGTGGTCAACACGGCCCTGCCCCAACTTTGAGATGTGTTGAGGCCATAAAATTTTATCAAAGTGTAACAATTCTTTTAGTGTAAGCATCTGAGGTTTTCTGTGTTCTGCTGTGAATAAAACCTGGGTTGTGAAATGTGCAAATCATTGCATTCTGTCCCAACTTTTTCCCCTAACCTGGGATTTATCACATTCAGAACGCATCACTGCCAAAAGAAGCCGCTCATGTAAGGTCCATCCTTTGCTTCACCGCATTCATTTAGTATGCTGATGTCGCTGGAGCCGCGAACTGCAGCACCGAGCAGCCGCGCGAACTCGTGAAGTCTTACCTCGCATCGCCGGTTTGCTTGAAACTCTACGGCAGAAGTTTTGGTTTCTAAACTGAACTAAATCAGTTTAGAAACTGAACTAAAGAGAAAAGTCGAGCAGAGAAAGCTCGAAGTGAGTCGGAAACAACAACAACAAAAAAAAAAGCTGTCAAAGATAACCGAGGAAAGCCATCTCTCCCAACTTACCTATGCTGTTACCTTGCTCTCTCTGCCTGCCGCTCACCCTCTTCCCCCCGCCGGGCTTTCACGCAGTTTTCACTGATTCAGCATTTCCATCCCGCTCCGCTCCGCCACGTCGCAGGCAGACAGGCAGGCAGGGTGTGTCCGCAGAGTGATGCAAAGCATCGGCCGCTTCCTCTGGTCACAACGCTTAGCTGACCACCCCCCTCCTCCTCCCCTCCCCAACCCGACTCACCCGTTTCCTCTATGAGCCGTGCAAAAAAAAAAAAAAGGTGGTAGGTTCCAGGCTGCTTTAAAAAAAAAAAAAATCAGCTGGGATGACACAGCAGGAGAGGCGCCCGGGCTGCGTGGAAGAAACTGATCTGGGTGAAGAACAAGAGGAACAGCTGCAGATTTAAAGCAAACATTTGAGATTTAAACACAAAAAGGACAGCATTAATTTACAATAAGCGCCACTTTATAAACGCTTTATTATTGCTTTATGAAAACAGGTTACGGATGAGTTTGTCGACACTTCGTAAAGCATTAATAAACAGCTTTTCATACGTCAAAAAGAGGCCCGCTGCTCAGTTCGTTCAGCTGAGCAACCTTTTTATTCGGAGACAAACTCCGGTTTTCGAAACGCTCGTCCTTCTCACATGCAGTTCGTCACTTAATGACAAACGTTTGACATCCGACGTGAACGCGCAAACGATATTTGGCGCTCCTGTGAAATTTCAAAAATAAGATAATTCAAGTCAGACACTTAAAACTTGAATTATGAAGAATTTCAGCTCACTATTTGACTCATCGTCTAATGAAATATGCAGCTTTATTACGATTTACAGTCTGTTAATAACGGCGTTATTAACTATTAGTAAACTATAATTGTAAAGTGGTACTACTAAAATTATATTTTACAGAATAGAAGCTACGACCGATGTTTTGTTTTTTTCATTTTGCTGTAGATATTTTCTCAAAAGAAGGACGCATTTTGTTTTTTGTTTTTTTTGAATATCATGTTTGACTTTACACATCTAAAACACTTGTTTTTTTACAATTTGTTATTGAAAGAACTTGATTTATTTACACACTAAATAAATCTGTAGCAGATTCTCCCCCAATGTCCACCACTTTTAATTTTGCAGATTTAGACACAAAGTTCTGTCGGGAACTCAAAGCCCCAAAAAGAAGCCACTAAAAACTAAACAGGCTGGTTGTTTTGATCAGATTATCCCTTTAACAACACTTGTCTCCAGTGTTGTCAATACTGGACCAAAAAAAAGGACTGTTTTTGCAAAATCTCGCAAAATAATTGGAATAAAACAATCAGTGTGAGAAGTTATTTGACATCCCAGCATTTATTACAGATTGTTTTGTTTTTTTTAAACCTGTGCTAATACAAAATACTGAACAATGTCACGGTTCTGCTGAGTCAAGTACATAAACTCCCTTTTTCCTGAAAAATGAAGACAATTATCTCCCGATATTACAAGAAGAACCAATTTGAGAAAAGGAAAACAAAAAAACAAAAAAAAAACTACAATACAGTTGTCAATACTATTGTGTGAATCTCTACACATTTATAAAGTCACTGTTATTCGCAAAGCTTTTCAATTCTTCGCTCCTTCTTCATGTTTAAGTACACTTACAAAGAAATTCATGAATCGCACACACACACTCAGTCGCTCACACACACGCGCACGCTCACACACAAAACACATTTCATCTCATGTTTTTGGTGTTAAATTATACTTGCATATGTGCAAAACTCCTCAGCAGACACACCGGGGTGCCATGTTTATTTTCCAGCACAGCATTTAGTTTCAATCTGATTTTTTTTTTTTCTTTTTTTTTTTAAACGTACCAAGTCACCTCAGCTTTTTTTTTATTGCTATCTAACTTGGTTATTTCACTGACAAAGTATTACCCCAGTACTGTGAAGAAAAAAGGGTAATTTTACTAACAGTAGCTGAATAAAAAACTATTCATGTGAGATCTCAGATCCTTGGAGGAGGGGTTCTGTGGAAAGGCTAGCAACAGTTAATATCTTACCTGTAGTAGGTAGCTGTTTGAGCGACCTCAGTGTGAGCTTAATTCTGACTGGACTGACGAGCTAATGGCTAGTCAGGCCATTAGCTCACCAATCTCGCCTAAATTGAATTATTTTTCCCCAAACTGAAGAATTGTTTCCACAACAGATAAGATATTAATCGTTCAGAACATTTCCCAAGACCCTCGCTTTAAAATATCCGAGCTATCCCTTTAATGTTCGTACAGGAAACTCCCTACAGATGTCAATACTCTGTTCGTGTAGCTGTGATGGAAATACAAGCGAGAGCAGGTTTCTCTTTATTTAAGGCAACGATACATATTTAGACCTTGTACCCGACCGTGACTTTTTTTTATTTATTTATTTATTTTATTTAACCACATCTTCCCTTAGGCCTTCACTGAGAGGAAACAGAAAAAAAAAGATAAAATATGACAGTGTTGATGGTCAACAAGTATTCCAGACAATCAAGTCTCCTCTGAACTGCCGCGTTTCGCTTCGTTCGCTTTAAATGGAAGAGCCGAAAACGCTGTCATACGTACGCACGAGCAAAAACCTTCACGACGTCACATTAAGACACTAAAATCGGAGAGAAGCAGAAGAGTTCTTAATGTTTTCAAGGCCACTAGTTGACAGTTTGACGAAGCTGCAATCGGGGTTCGATAGAAACGAGCACGCTGCCCCAAGTTTGTCCCTAATTGGTTTTTAGAGTTATCACCGAAGCAGGCAGAGCTGTGTGTGTGTGTGTGTGTGGGGGGGGTCCTGCTCCCGATCTGACAGACTGAGCGGACTGCAGCTCTGCCACAAACAAAAACAAAAAACAAAAAACCTGGAAGCGCCGCTTATTTCACCGCTTCCCTCCTTGTGCCGAACCCGACAGGAAGCCAGAACCCGAAAAGACGTTTTCTCCATTTCCAAATGTCCAGTCCCTCTCAGAGAAATTGACAGCAACGACGACGACAACAACAACAACCGAAGTGGGACGCGGGGAGGACGCTGTCCCTCTTTCCTCTCGGTCGGACGGCGGTGAGACCGTCCGGGAGATCTCTTAGAACAGAGAGCCGCTGGAGGGGAAGCAGCCGTCCAAGAAAGGGGTGGTAGTGGTGGTGGTGGTAGGGATGGGGGTGGGGGACAACTAAAGGTGGGCTCCAGGAAGCCGTCCGGGCGGCTGCGATGGTCAGTCTTCTCCACAGTCGACGTGGCCGGGGTCAAAATATATCCTGGCATCCCTCCCAGCCGCCAAGCTCCTTGGCCTCCCAGTAGCCTCCCTTATAGATGTGAACCTGCTCACCTGTGATCTGGTCCTTGCAGCGCTCGAACCAGAGCGCCTTGTAGTTGTCGTGAGGCGCACCTGAAAGAGAAGACGACTCGTGAAGACAACGCCACACGTGGCCTCGGGACGGAGGAAGGTGGCGAGCGGAGATTAAAGAGGAATACTTGCTTTTGAGGGAGGGATCAGCAAGAGAGTCCTCATCGACAGCTTTTAGAAGAGAAAAGGTGGGAATAACAGATTTTTTTTTTTTTTATTAAACCCCCTTAATTATTTCCCCCAAGAAAAAGCTAGCGAGGAATGCGGAGGCGGACGCGTTCGGCTCTTACCGTCGTCCGATTGGCTGGAGGCGCGCTGGCTGGCGGCCTCCCGCTCGCGCTCGCGCCGGGCGCTGCGCTGCTTCTCCTCCAGCCGCTGCTTCTCGCTGTTGGCTTCGTCCCAGCGGCCGAACTCCATGAGGCGCTGGTCGGGCCGGCGCCGGCTGTCGGTGGGCGCCACGCCGTCCTCGGGCTCGTTCAGGGTCAGAGCCAGCGCCGTGAAGAAGTACATGTTCTCCGCGCCGTTGCTTCGAGGGCAGGGAGAACGACACCGTCAGTCACGCCAACCGGTGGCGCTTTTTTTTTGTTTTAATTCATGATTACAGACTCGTAGATGCTCAGGGCAAACTGTAGCTGCTTGATTTACAAATATAAGAACATTTTTTAGCATTTAGTATGTTTAATTAGTGCTGTGGCGTTTTATAAAGGTCCTGTTCAAAACAGAAACAGAAATTTTCAGATATTTTTGAGCTCAGACGTCCAAAGAGGCAAAATAAACTCTACGTGTGTGGCTGGAGGTTTGAGTGCTCAGTAAGATGCCTTAAGAAACATCTGCGTCTCTACTTTACAGAGCAAAAAAAAAAGACTAGAACCTTCCGCTGATGAAAAATGTCTGCTATTAAACTCCAATAATCCTAATTAAAGCAGGAAACAGCTTCTTCTTCCAGCAGGGGCTCATCGGAAAGACAAAAAGAAACAAAAAAATAAAGATTTCATTCAGAAAGGTAAGAACTGGGAAGCTAGTATTTTTACAAACCTAGCAGGATAGTGGTAAAACATTATTATTATATAATTATTTAATAATTAGGTTTGGAAATTACCTAAAAGTTTCGTGACACTCGTGGTACGATACTGTAATGTTTTAACGTGGCCGCAAGAGCTTTTGTCCCACACGCAAATTAAGCAGAGGACTCTCAAGTGAACGGGTTTAAGACATAACGACGCACTTATCGCACCCATCAGGGACCTCTTAGTCCGATTTCTGTAACGCTCCGATCCCAGAGCCTCGAACAGCAGCGCACAACATGTCCATTTTAATCTTTGGCTCAACTGAAAACATGACTGTGATCAAAATAAAACCGTTAAAGTAAAAAAAAATAAATAAATAAAAAGCAGCACCGGGTTCTTTTCCGACCCTAATCGATGCACTGTCAGCACAGATTAGTGCTGACAAATGGTGCGTTGAACTGCAATGCTTTTATGGATCAAAAATAAATAAATAAATTAGATAATTGAGTATTAGATTGACAGGCTGCACGTCAACCTGGTTCAGCTCAAATCTGGCTGATTACAGTAACAAACTATAAATTAGAATTTGCAAAACAGGTTTGTGGAGAAGATAACTGCAGCTACGGACAGAAAGAAATATTCTGATGTTGTATAAACGCATTATTCCGTACTCCACGATGAAATAAAGCAGACATTAACCATCGTCTGACGCAGTTTGGGTCGTTTTAGAGACAATGCTGTTCGTTGAGGACGTCACAGTTTTGGTTTAATAAACAGCTGATGCTGGCTCCGTAAACAACAAAACTACGGTTCAAAAAATAAAAAAAGGACATTTTCAGGTGTTCAGCCGTTTCGTTTTGCGGGCGTTAACACTTACGGTAGAGGGTTTCTCTTCCACAGCTCTCTGGCCTTGAGGGTTTGATAGACCGTCTTCTGTTTGCCCTCGGCGCCGTTCTCGCCTCCCCGGCTGCTCTGCATCACCCGGGAGAACTCCATCTTCTCGTCCCACGTGCCCGACAGCACGTAGTGGGCCTTCCCGTCCTTGTCCATCACCACGCCGGTCACCTGAAAACGACAGGAGGCGGAAATAAAAACAAGCATCGGAGGAAAACGATTTTTTTTTATTTTTTTTATAGTCTTTCTAACCTTTCTGGCTACGTCTCGGGAGAAGTAGCTGTACGGAGCAAACTTCAGGTGGCAGCGATCTCCCGTGGTGTGGTTCACGACGTCCACCTCTCCGGACTGAAAGGAAAACACGAATCCCTCTCAGTATTTGTCTGAAACTAATATTTGCGCGAGATACCGACCGGTGCCTCATATCGCCGAACACGCTCAGATCGTTCACAGGATGTGTTTATTACAGGAAGTGAGGAAAAGAAAGTCTGCCCACTTTCAGTTCTGGGCTTTTACGAATTATCTGGTCTTTATCAGGCTGTAAAATTATATAAATCTGACTTCAAGTGTAAAAAAAACAAGATTCTATTGTGTTAATATAAAAGAATGATTCATTTTAAAGGATTTTAGGAGGACTTTTAATTAAAAGGATTATTTCTGAAGTCATACCTGTTAGAAAACTTTAATTTAATAATATATTAGGAAGATTATATGTTGTTGTAAGTACTGGAATGGCTAGATGGTGTCTTTATGGACTTGTTTTTGAGCAAATTGAGATTTCCGTAAAAATCTCAAAATCTCCAAAATCTAAATTTCGTTCGGTTTCTGGTCTGCGGTTTGTGCTCATTCGGACTCGGGTCACACGTGTTCCCCACGCAGCCAGGCGTATCCTGCTGCCATATGAAGAATGTAAAAGGAAGGGGGGAAAAAAAGGGGGTGGGGGTTCGAAAACTTTCCATTTCTGACTGAACTTTGGGGCATCCGCCGAGACGCGCCGGGGCTGGTTCTGACACGACGGGTTCACTGACCCGGCATCATTCCGAGTCTCACCTGGTCGATCCACAGCTTCCCCACGATGATGTTGTGCACCGTGGTGGTGACCTTCTTCCACGTGTAGTGGTGGTTGCCCTTGCCGAAGACCGCGTGAATCGTGCCTGCGATAAACACGCAAGTCAGAAACAACAAACAAAACTATGTTTAGACAACAACGCACGACTGACGAAGCTTTCAATAACGCGTAGGCGTAACCGAAAAACATAACTCATGCTTGTGTCATTATCCCTTCAAACATTCTGATCATCTGATCGAGCGCACCCTTTTGTGCCTCTAAAGCCTTCAACAAAGCAGCGTCGGCGTCACGCCCTCATTCTGCCACGTGAAGCCAACAAAAGGCTGCCTGCGTCTCACCTAGAGGCATGATGGACAGGTATTTGCCTCGGAACTTGCTGGCAACGGTGATCTCCTGCCTCAGGGTCCAGCCGCGTTCAGATATCACGTGATGGGCCGCCGCGGGCGGGTGGTGACTCACCTGCGAGGAAGAGCGAAATAATGACTTGAGAAAAAGAAAAGACGCTCGAGGACTCGCTTCGCCCGAGCCGCCGCCGCCGCTGCTGTTTGCATGCGCGGCCCATCCCTGCCAGGTTTGGAAGAACATTTTATCCTCTAAAGAATTCCTCTGTTGAGAGAAAAAAAAACATGCCGAGCAGCCTCGCCGTACGATCCAAGCGTTCATTGTTGACAGGATTAAAGACCTGGCCACATTAATCCAGCGCACAAAGCTTTAATCCGTAAATACGCATCCTCCTATCAAACATTTATTCAAACATCTTTAAAATCCTGAAATAAAAACGTCCACCTTTCTAGTTTAGTGGGTCTTTTGAGAGAAAAAACCTGAAACGCGTCATTGAAGCTGCTCCTATTTGAAGGAATTCTGAATAAATCCTACTTCCTGTCACTCATCGATGTTGCTTTCACTTCCTGGCTTCTGCTTTGTTTTTGGTTTTTGCTTTTTTGGTTTCCCCGCCATCTCACCTGCTCGCAGAGCGAGCGGTAGCCGCTTTCCCTCTGGCGGTCCAGCTCGAACGTCTCCCCCAGCAGCGGGTTGAAGGGCTTGCCCGTGCGGTAGACGGTGGTGGAGTACGCCGACACGCAGAAGGCCGCCACGTAGCACATCTGCTCCAGCGAGCTGTGGCACTTGGCGGCGCGGTCCAGCAGCTCGTGGTACTCGAGGTCCTCGGACAGGCGCTGCAGCATGGAGAGGGGCTCGTTGAAGTTGACCTGCGAGCGCAGAGAAGGAGGAGAGCTTTCAGGCGAGGTGCGTGAAAAAAAATGAGCACTCCTTGGAGGAATGCATATCGCCCGCCGCCGTTCATGAAACTAAAATCATCATGAAGTTCAGCCGTTTTTTTAGTCAAATCTTAAAATTAACTGCAAACTCTCAGCCCCCACCACACCAATCTTCAGCTGAATATCTCTAAAACCGACTGCGTTAAAGCTCACTGTCTCTACAGTTGATCAGCTGTGGCGGCCATCTTGAATTGGACCGACTTTAAAAAGACAATCGAAATGCGTTCAGCTGTTTTTAGCCACCGGCTCACAGACGGGAACAAGCAGAAGGAAGCTGCTGAAGTTTAGGCGCCTGTCTGGGTCCAGACGGAGGCAGAATGTCGCTGCGCCGCGGCTGCCGGAGATCAGCTGGCGGCTGGATCCCGACTCGAGAGCGTCCGCTGGTTTTGCGAGAAAGCGCAGCCGTGGTTTTTGAACATGGCGGCCGGCGAAACTGTATTCTAGGCTGCGCACATAATTTTCTCGTTCCCTCCCACTGCCCACGTCCAGAATTTCATCTACTGGCGTCCAATTTCAAAATTAAGTTCGTGAGGATTAAATAATCCTTATATTCTATCTGTGTGACTTTTTAGACCTGGACGTTAACGGTCTGGAGCCTCGGATGTTTCGTGTCAGAGGAGAAAAGTCCGCTCTGATGCTCCTGAGAGGAGCTGGAGACGCCTGCTGTGACGAGGCTTTGCGACAAGTTTGGGTTCCCGCCTTTCCTTTTCTCTTGTGTACGTCGTCTACGACCGAGCGAAGCTCGTCGAAACATACTGACAGCGTCGCGGCCTTCTAGTTTCCAAACAAGACTTTCCAAGCGAGGCCGCGGGTGGCAGCAGGTGGTTCGATTCTTGCGCGCACTTCCGTAGTAGTTTTACTTCCAGCAAAAGAAATATGGGTGAAACAATAACTAAAATTCTCTTATAATTTAGATGAAAAGGAAAGTTAACTTAAACCGATTCTACAAACTCAAAAAGTGGAGAAAAAAATAATCATTTTACAAAAACCTCCGGTCGTCACGCCGGACATTTGTCAAACAAAACGCTCTCCCCACCGATAATGGGAGGGCCCAAAATTTACAAAAATAACCGAAACAATTCCAAATATTGTGATTGCAAAACTAACTGAAGTATATTCTAACTGCCCTAATTAAGATTAAATTGATAGAAATTATGGTTTACAAAAGATTAAACATAAGTGGCCACAACGAACAGACAGCATTTGCTGCCTAACTGTCCGTTCGGTCCGGATGACGCAGCCAGGAAGCAAACCTGCGCGCAAGGCGACGCCTGGAATACAGGATCTCGGATTCTGGGGCGAGCGGCCCGGCTCGTTTCGTGTGTTTAATAAACATAACTTCATTCCTGATTCCACTGTAAACCTGTCAGCGGAGCTCTATCAATCACCCGGCGCCTCCGGTGAGGAACGCCGCCCAACCGGTCGGGCCGAAATGAAAAGTTATCCGTCTGTCAGCGAGGCCGGGGCTCGTACCGCGCGGTGATCTTTTTGATGTTGGGACGAGATTGTTGGCGTGTTTTTAATACGCGGCGACCGAGCGGGAAAAAAAAAAAAAAAAAAAAAAAACAACCAGCTGACAGTGTAAACGAGATGAACCTGCCTCAGGCATGTTCTGTTTCAGCATTGTTTCCGTCACGTTCCCACAAACTGTGGACATCAGAAACCGGACTAAACCTAAAGGAGGAGGTCTGTGGAAATAAATCCTCAAAAACATAGATAATAATAAATATTAGGCACTAATTATTGTACATTCAAAGCGACAGAAATGACAAATGTCTGATCTAATTCTGAATTACTTGGTTTGTTTTTTATTTAATTCAGACTTTTAAGTTTCTGTTTAATTACTGATGTCATTTTTTGCCTCTAATGTATGTTTTATTTGAAGTTCTTAACCCTACAATTCTGTATTACAATGGGATTTATAAATTCTGTCTACTATATATATATATATATATATATATATATAAAATTGAAGTTGAGGAACAGAAGAGAACTGGTGGCAGCATTGAGGATCTCAGGCGCCACCTACTGGCTGCTTTGTGAGTTAACCGCTGTTAGTGAAGGATAATAAGTCAGACCCTCCAGGATTTCGCGATGTTGCGATCGCAACTATTAACGCAAAATCACGCAAACCCCGCGAAATCGCAACTTTTTGCAACTTTGCCCAAAACACCGCAACTTTAACCCACCGTTTCTGCGGTCTAGTCTCTTCTTTGTGGGTTTGTGTCGTGTGGAATACAAAATAACCCCAAATAACTCACAAAGAAGACACATGACATCATTTCCTGTTAACATCAGAATGCCGGGAGCGTGCAGGAGCAGCGATCGAAGCCAAAATGTGCGCTAATGCTTCACATCTGCCCACAAAGATTTCAGCAAACCAGTTTCTTGTCCAGCTGCAGGAGAGTGGGGGGAAGCTGTTCTGCACGTCCTGCAGTGTAATCACGGAACATAAACGCATCGACAAACACTTCCTGTCTGCAAAACGTGAGGAGAGCTGCAGACGAGGGACAATCCAGAACTGGTCCTGAATGTCAGTTTAGAAGCTATCAAAGTTCTCAAATAAAGCACCTTTTGAGAATGTCAATGTTTGTTGGTAATTATCTTACAAAACTAGGAAGTATTTTTGGTTTATATATTAAAAGTTATGTTTTTTTATTGATTTTAGTAACAAAAAAAAAAAACAAGCAACTTTTAGGAAAATGCCCTGCGAAATCAGGCATTTTAGCCCGCAACAATCACAAAAAATGCCTGCGAAATCCTGGAGGGACTGATAAGAGTTTAATATTCACACGTTCTCATGTTGTGGGGAAATTACTCAGTAAACAAACAGGTCTCGCTGCTTATTAAAGCATTCTTGATAACAGGTGTAATTAAAAAGCGTTTGTAAGCAAAGCGCACGCGGAGGCAATTACCTGATCGCTTTCGTTTGATGGTGGGAACGACATCTAACCCGTCATTAAAGCCTCTGAAGCGACTGCCAGCGCTATTCGAAACGCGAAGAACGATTTTTGCCGACGAAGAGGAGCTCGACGCTCGCGGAAGTAACTGAGATGGTAACGAAATGAAGGCAGAGTTTAAAAATAATCTTTCAACACTGAGCGTCTTCAAACATAAAAAAAATCCAGTTTCTAGTCAACTGGATCCAAACATGCGGCGCAAACGTCAACAAAAAGGCTGAAAGACAAATAAAACACGCCGGACGGGACAAAGGAAGGGAAACTGAAAGCAGAAATGTCTAAGTATTTAAAAAAAAAAACAAGAAGGAGAAAAAAAAACTACCAAACACAGACACAAATAAATGTCTGCGCCCAGGATTTACAAACTCTACAGATCATCTTACACTTTTAGATGTCTTTGGGTTTTAGAAATCCAAAATGTTCAGAAGGTAAAATGAAATTGTTCTGAATCTTTGATGATTTTTTTTTAATCACAATCTCATCGAATCAAACTATCCCCGTCCTTCCTCATAAGTCATCAGCCGGCGCAAAAAAAAACCGGTTCTTTGGTATTTTCTATTTTGAAAATGTTGCAATTGTGTTGTTATGATAACAAGAAGACAGTTTCAGCTGCTCCCTTTGTCCTCCAGCCAACTGACATTTCTGTTTTTGTTTTTTGGTTTTTATTTGGCTCCAGAGATGCTGATGCTACATGACTGCGTGCAGTGAAGTCAGCGGGCGAACGCAGAGTCACCCTGACTGCACGAAGCCTCGGCTCCAAACCAGACCTTCCAGGATTTCGCGATGTTGCGATCGCAACTATTAACGCAAAATCAAGCAAACCCCGCGAAATCGCGACTTTTTGCAACTTTGTCCAAAACACCGCAACTTTAACCCCAAATAACTCACGAAGAAGACATGCGACGTCACTTCCTGTTTACATCAGAATGCCAGGAGCATGCAGGAGCAGCGACCGAAGCCAAAATGTGCGCTAATGCTACATATTTGCCCACAAAGATTTCAGCAAAACACCGCAGTGAAGTTAGTTTGAAGTTGGATGTTGGATATTCGCGCTCCGCGGAGTTAGCGGCGTCTAGCTCACGGCTGACTTAGCCGTCCCTAAGTGAACCGCCGCGTGTGAGAGAAGGGGCCGGCAGAGAACGGCTGGCCGACATTAGCGTTCCTGTTTCTGGTCAGCCGTGAGCTAGACGCCGCTAACTCCGCGGAGCGCGAATATCCAATATCCAACTTAAAACTAACTTCACTGCGGTCGCAAACCAGTTTCCTCCCCAGCTGCACGAGAGTGGGGGGGAAGCTGTGTTGCCCGTCCTGCAGTGTAATCATGGAACATAAACGCATCGACAAACATTTCCTGTCTGCAAAACGTGAGGAGAGCTGCAGACGAGGGACAATCCAGAAATGGTCATGAATGTCAGTTTAGAAGCTATCAAAGTTCTCAGATAAAGCACCTTTTGAGAATGTCAATGTTTGTTGGTAATTATCTTACAGAACTAGGAAGTATTTTTAGTTTATATAATAAAAGTTATGTTTTTTAATTGATTTTAGTCAAAAAAATCGCGACTTTTAGGAAAATGCCCCGCGAAATCAGGCATTTTAGCCCGCAACAATCACAAAAAATGCCCGCGAAATCCTGGAGGGACTGCCAAACACTCACGGGCATGGGGATCTTGGACAGGTCTTTGCCGATGCAGTTCTTCATGATGCTCCACAGGTTGAGGGAGTAGTTGGGTTTGTCCGGGATGCGCGTCCGCCGCTTCTTCAGGGGCGCCGAGTCCTGAGAGGGGGACTCCGGGTTCATCGCCAGAGGCTCCTCGTTGAGCTAAGGCCAAACGGAAACTTTTATCCGAAACTAGCCTCTCAAACACAGTTTCATTCGACCGTAAAGAGCTCGGCTGCGGCGGGACGTACCGACTGATCGTCCGCGCACATTTCGCTGTTGAGGCCGCTGGCGTTACTGCTCGATCTTCTGAAAGAGATTCGAAATTAAAACCAGATCTACTCTGTCCTATAAAAAAAAAAAAAAAAACACGATCTTAAAGCAAAACTCGATCGAGCATTTTCTGAACGGACAAAGACGGATAAAAATAAAAAAAGCAACGTGTCACAGAAGGATGCGGGCTCTAAAAGCTAAATAAGGGCTGAGAGAGAAAAACACTGACTTGTGGAACTGAGGGTCAGCCGGGACGGTGATGAACTCGGGAGCGTCCTCCATGGCGTCGAAAAACTCGTTGTCGTCGTCCTCGTCGCTGGCTTCGCCTTTCCCCAGCCCCGCGGCGCCTTAAAATAAATAAAAACAAACAAAATGACTTCGATGAAACCCTTATTTTGTTTTACACGACAACAGATTTCGTCCCTTCAGACTTTATCTGAAAGTGAAACCAGCTGCTGCCATCATTCCAGCTGAAGAGAACAACTTCATTAATCAGTCGTTTAATCGTCCGGTCGATTAAACACTTATTTTGGGCGTTTGCATTTATATAAAAACACTGAAAGGAACGAGGGATGGGCAGTGGCTTTCCAATATTTGAAGTCTACCGTATTTTCCCAACCGCGTGGACACGGCCGTGTTTGAAGCAACCGAAGTCACAAAGTGACAGCTGAGATTAGCGCTCGTCGAAGTCGCTTTCTCTGCTTTTCAAACGGCTCGTTGCTGCGCCGACATGCGCAGAGGATGTATAAGCACGTGTTGTAAAAATAATGACTCACTGCCAGTTTTTCTTATATCTGGAGCGGCGGCTGGGAGATGAATGAGGGCTGGAATACTCAAAGCAAAATTTAAGAATGACCGGACAAATTCGAGGAGAGTTTTCGCTTAAAATGCCCGACAGAAAGACGAGCGTTTGAAACCTAAAGGAGTGAGTTTATCAGGCCCTAGAGGGTTAAAGGGTCAGTTCAGATCTTTTTAAATCCACTTCTATAACCTGAGGGTCACATCGGCAGCAGTGGTTACTGTCTAGAATTGGTTAGAATAAATAAATAAAGAGAGAGAAGATGGAAAGAAAAAGGGAGAAACAGCGACCGTGTTCCGGTGACAAACCTACCCTTATTGTCCACGATAGCGTTAGCCTGCGCTGCCCCCCTGAACGCCCGCTCCAGGTGGTTGTGCTGCTTGGCCAGCTGCTCCAGAGCCTCCTCCAGCCTCACCCGCTGCTCCCGCTCCGCCTGCAAAGCCTTCTGCCACCGCTTGCTGTGAGCCTGCGCCAGGGCCAGGAAGTCTCTGCAGGCCTGAGGACACACAAAGCGCTCGCTGAAAACAAAGGACCTAACTGCTAACGCCACAAACCCGTCGAGCCCCCCTTGCTAATGAGGCGTACCCCGACATGACCCCGCTGTCACCGCAGTTAGCGGTTACTAACGGAGCAGGGAGGCGAGACCTACATTGATCATGGCGTTGGAGGTGATGCGGAACAGCGTGGCTCTCTCTGTCACCTGGCGGATCTTGTCCCCGGCCTCCCCGGTCAGACGTAAACTGTCCAGCTCAGACAAAGACCTGAGGAGTTGGATCAACATTTAACCAATTCAGAACATAATCAACAGCGAGCGTCTGATCTGTTCGGTTTATTCAACAGATTAGGACAGTTTTCCCGTTGAGGACAGTATCTAAAACAGGGGTGCCCAATCCTGGTCCTGGAGGGCCTCTAACCTGCATGTTTTAGTTGTTTCTCTGCTCTTCAGCAGGTCTTCCGAGTTCTGCAGCAGCCTGCTAATCACTCAGTCATTCAAATCAGGTGTGTCACAGCAGAGAAACATCTAAAACCTGCAGGACGGCGGCCCCTCCAGGACCAGGACTGGACACTGCTGATCTAAGTGCTGCCCTTTTTTTTTTAGTTAAAAGCAGAAAAACAAACTAAAGGTCAGCATCTGAGACAGAAAGCTACAAAAACTCTACCTAAAAATGTTTTTAAATCCCCCCCCCCCCCCGAATGTTAGCGCGGTTATTGTTCAGTCGTGGATCCTTGAATGATGAGTAAGAACAGGAGGATGAGTCACGCCTTCGGCTGCTTCCTGCGAAGCGATAAACGGCGTTAGCCTGACCTCTGGAGGGCAGAGCCGTGCTTCGAGATCAGGTCGTTGCACGTGCTGAGGTCCTCCACCTTGCTGCCCAGCGTCCTGAGAGTGGACTGGACCTCCGAGTTCTGCGACCCCCCACCCTGGCTGGGGGCCACGGGCAGGGGGGACATCGAGAAGTCGTCGCCCGAGTCATCTGTAAAGAAAAAAAAAAAGAGAAAAACATCAACTAAGAATTAAATTAAACCCACATTTATTACTTTGTTGCCCTTTTTTTTCCCCCTGATAAAACACAGGAAACTGCTGGAGTGAAGACAGCCCACACAACAAGGACTCGTAACAGATCTGGTTCTGGTTCTGGTTCTGGTTTTACCGGACTCGGCCTGCATGCGGACCGCCTTGGCCTTCGCCAGCTCCAGGGCGGTGATCCACCTCTGCCGCTCCACCTCGCAGCTGGCCTTCAGGTGGTACGTCTGAGCGCCCCCGTTGGAGATGACGAAGTTGCAGGCGTCGTCCACGGTGATGGTTGCCGTGGCCAGGTTGATCGTGCCCCGGCACGTGTGGCCCATCTCCGCCTGGGTCCTAGTCGCCGGGAGAGGTCGAGTTAACCACGTCGAAAACGGACGCCCGCGAACACAACAGGTGCTACGTCGCCATTTTCGACCTCGGTTTTCAACACCGTGTTGTTAGTTAATGTGTGTGTGTGTGTGTGTAAAAGTGCGTGTATTTGTATCGAACCTTCGTGGTGGCCAGGGTTCCTACACACTTCCCAGACTCAAATTTCCAAAAATCCTGTTAGTTTGGAAGCCATTTTGATATCAAAACACCTAAATTTACTGCAGATGTTTGCACAGTTGCGTAGTTTTATACTTCATATGTAAGAGGTTAATAATCTGCAGATATAGATCCATATAATGGCCTTTACTGTCATCAACATATTAAGAGGATTCAGACTAAACGTCAATCACCATCGTTAAAGACCAACTGGTTTTATCACCCAAGGCATGACGACTAACACAGCTGAGTGAACAAAAACAAATCAGCTGCTACATAAAACCAAAATAAGACATCATGATTACAAGCTTTTTTTTTTTAAATTGCACATTTATCATGGCTGCATTGCAACCCCGAGTGGCTAAATCTTTAACTTCTTGTCGGATTGAGAGCAAAGAGAGTGAATATCATTGTAAATTAAAAGCTGTTCGAATCCACAGGGGACCTTCAGGACTGAGTGAGGAATAATTAAACTGCAGGGATCAAAATCTGACGGGACATCAGGGTTTGTAAGATTTCTGCGGAGCTGCTTTTACGCTGCAGAAACTCAGAAAACGAAGCCTGAAGACGTTTAGACAAAGCCCCGACGCTCGAAAACGGGATTTATCGGCGACCTTCGGGTAACAGGAACTCAAACGGACATTTTTTTTTTTTATCCCTGCTGTTTTGTGAACACATGAAATTATATTTTATAATCCCACCGTGGAGCCACCATGTCAGCGCAGTTGTTGGTTTGAAAATCTTTAACTCTTTGAGGCAAACTTTAAAAGTTACTTCCTGTACAGGATTCATTAGGAACAATAAAATGTTAAAACTCCTGACAAAACTTTGCGCTTACATAAAACACATTTTACACACTGTCCTCGAGTAGAAAACAGCCTCTCCTCGCATATGAAACACTTCCACACTGTCTGCTGCAAGTTTCTGCTGAAAGTCACGTGATAACTTCGACGGAATTAGACGTTCTCCACCCTCGACAGCAGGGGGCGCCATCGAGACAATTGAAACGCGCCGGGAGGATGAATATATATTTTTTATCTTTATTTAACAGTTTACAATACAAAAAAAAAAAGAGTACAATGATTCTTTAAATGAGAAAAATTACAAAAGCCGTTTCATAACATGACAGAGAGAAAACAAACAGGGAAGAGGGCATTAATTAAAGAAATTAAAATTAACCAAAAAAAAGAAAAGAATTTGCTAGCATTTTTTCACCTGTTACAAAATTTAAAGATTTTAAGACGTTAGCGCATTCTTCATGCTTCATATTACGTTTACATTCAAAGAGACAGCATTTATGTATATAATGTTTAGCTAATGTGATCAAATTATTGATACTACATTCACTCCTCCTAATCTTATTAAATCTTACTAAAACACCCAAATTTCATTTTTTTATGTGAGAGCAGGTAGTTGAATCCCTTTGGATCCACATCTGAAAAATGAGCGAAAACCTCTGAACTATAATGCAATCAAAGAAAGAAAGAAAAAAAGAAAAAATATTTAAGATTCACACTTTTTCTTTTTTTGTTCATTTTATTTTCTTTGAATATTGCCTTTGTTTCCTGTTTGTTTTATCTCTGTCATGTTATAAAACAAATTTTGTAATTTTCTAATGTAAAGAATTGTTAGTACTCAGTCTGTTTTGTATTGTAAACTGTTAAATAAAGATTTAAATATATATATATATATATCCTTGTTTCAGTTGTCTCAATGGCGCCCCCTGCTGTCGAAGATGAGAACGTCTAATCACATCCAAGGTTTCACGTGACTGTTGGCAGAAACTTGTAGCTGAGTTTGGAAGTGTTTCGTATGGGAGGAGAGTTTTGTGCTCGAGGACAGTTTGTAAAATATGTTTTAAGTTCGTGCAACGTTTTGTCAGGAGTTTGACTCCATAAAAACGCAATAATGTCATTCTGAAGTAATATGACCTTCATTCATCCACTTCGCAGAACAAGAGGAACAAATAAACACTTTAAATTCCAATAAATGTCAGCAAAGAATCATGCAGCTACATGGACTACAAATGAAAGTAAAATGGCCTGTATAAAAAAAAAATTTGACTCCCAAATATTCACTTCAAATCCACATGTCTGTCTTTCTGAGCTGCTCTTTGGAAGTCTGGAAGAAGATAACCCCGATTTGTTTTTTGCTGAGTCGGTCTGTGCAGCCGATTGCACAACATTTGCTCTACAGTTTACTTCTGTTTTCTGGGTTTTGAAGCTGCTTACGGGTCGCTGTCATTACCGGAGAGGTGGTGGGGTATGTGCCACTTCTGTGGGCCGTCCCCTCAGTGAGAGACATCAGCTTCACGTGGCAAAACTCTACAGATGTGGTTGCAACATGCTTCGGACATTTCACCAATGTCTGCGCTAAATTTATTTAGCGAGGCCACCTGTCCGCTCCCAACCCGTTCACCCTGTGTGTGTTTTTAATTCGTTAAACAAACGACGCATGGCGGCGCTGCAGCTAACTGGGTCGGGAAGCGATCGACCTCATTCATTCATTTCTCAACTCAGATGGAATCAAACATTTTCTGACAGACGTCGGCAAAGAGCCGAGCGAGAGCGGGCACCTTCCACTGCTTTGCTCAGGTGTTATCCATGAAGGAATAAGCTGAAAATTTACAGCCAATCAGACAATTCCTCAGCTTCAGTTCCAGAAAGTTAAACTCAGGACTTCCTACTGCTGCCTGTTAAAGAACTGGATAAATTTAGACCCATTCTGATGATCAGTTTTGACAATAAACTGGTAACCAGTAGAATTCAAACTGTTGGATTTGTCTTTAAAAGATCAATCCAATGGTGTCAAAATATGTTGTGTTTGATGAGGTTATAAACATCAGGGGGGCCTTGATAATTTATTACAATTTAATCAAACATTTGAATCGGTAAGGGTGGGGGGGAGGCCACATTCGGAGCTTAGGATCCTGCTCAGAGTGGCGAAGCTGCATCAGCGAAGGCGC
This sequence comes from Kryptolebias marmoratus, assembly GCF_001649575.2. Taxonomy (NCBI): domain Eukaryota; kingdom Metazoa; phylum Chordata; class Actinopteri; order Cyprinodontiformes; family Rivulidae; genus Kryptolebias; species Kryptolebias marmoratus. The sequence goes on from NC_051436.1 coordinate 10,116,738, forward strand.
CACTTTATAAAAAACGAAACAGGATCAGAGAAGCCAAACTATCGGCCTCCACTATACAACAGATGCAGCAGCGGCGTCTGAGCTTCCTCCTTCCTGTCAGCCCGGTCATGACACCTCGGGCCCAGGACACCGGCGACACCAAACTGACAAACATTTGAAGAAAAAAAAAAAATTCCCAGAACAACAACAACAAGCTGTTTCTGACTTTGAAGGACAAGCTGTTTGAACTCAGGCTGAGCAAACACTGGGTGGAGGAGGGGTGGGGTGGAGGGGTGGAGGGGTGGGTGCGGTTTCCACCAAACAGGTTCTGGAGCCGGCGCTCGGAAGCACCAGCTCCTTCAGGTCCCGCCACCGCCATCTCTGAAAAACAGCAAAGCCAACTCGGCACTAACTCTCTGCTGGACCAGAGCAGAAGAGCCGCTTCGGTCAGAAGTCGTGGGCGGGCTTACAAGGGCCGACAGCCAATGAAAACGTTGCAAGCGCCACGTTTAAAAGTCCTCGTTCTTTTCTTTGCTTTTAACAGACGATCAGTACAGGGAGTTCCCATCCGATAAATCTCCTCTGATCTTTTATAAACACAACTAAAGGCGGGAGAACTAATGGTCACGGGAGGAAGGAAGGGTCGTGCTTCGGCGGCGGGGGCGAATCCGATGGTGTCGTTTCTCGCGGTCGCCTCAGCGGTTTCCCAGGACGCCGTACCTGTAGTATGACAACAGCCCGTTGCTCAGCACGAACCACCGCCGCTGGTAGCCCTTGATGTAGTTCGTCCACTTGAAGACCCATCCTTTGTACATGTCGCCGGCGGGGGCGGGGCTCTTCGGTTCCGACATCGCACCGCCTCAACGGTCAGTTTGCAGCTCTGAGGAACCTTGGGGAAGAGAGAAAACTACAATTTAATTTCACTGAGAAAAGGTGGCGTGCGTTTTACAGCTCTACCGCGAACGATTGAGCAGATTTAAATTCTGCCGAAACCTCGAGAGAATTTCTCAATTTCAAAAAAGTGCTGAGCTTTCTTCTTTACGAGTTTTTTTTTTGTTGTTGTTTTGTTTTGTTTTGTCTGCATATTTCACTTCTCTTTTTATTTTCACAACCAGGTCATCAGTTTCAACATTTAAACCAAACGAAACAGACACAACACCGACAGGTCGAAATCAAAAACCTGCGTCAACATTTTGTCATTTTGTCTGCACTTTATATTTCTGACTGGACGGAGGGAGACTGTTTCTGTATCAGGAAGGAGCTTTCCTGTTTATTTGACATTTAATGAAGCAAAGAGTGACTATTTTAAAACACTATTGGTAATATTTTTTAGCTCTTTTACGCTAAATTACTTTAAAGTGACTTCTTTGTTTGATTAAATAGTTCCTGGTTGCTTAAGTTGATCTTTGTATGCTGAATGGCGGGGTCAAAGGTTAACTGAGGAATCAATACACATACAGCTGAGCATATTTCCTCACAAAAAAATCACTTTATTAATTAAAGAGAAGCTGCCCATTTAATAAAATACCTCCTAGATGTCCCTCTCTTTATTACACATCGGCTGACAACAAGTTGAGGGTTTGTAAAAGAGCAGATCTGATGATCTTTTAGGTGAAACGTGACAAACGTTAAGTCTTAAAAACGACAAGGAGAGCGTGGCGACATAAATAAAACACCTCAGGAAGACGCGGTTTCGTCGACAAAAAGTTGCGACCACGTCAACGAGCCTGACAGCAGGAGCCGAGCCGAGCCCCGCACTGGCTGCGGGCAAACTTAAATCTGCCGACGATAATAACCACTCCACTGCTAAGCTAAAGTCAAGACGCGTAAAGTGGCAAACGTTTGCCCGAAGTTCGCCGGCTGACGAAAAACATAAAGGCTGAGCAGTTAACAAAACCCCCGCTGATTACTTATTTGTTTACTAGCTAGCTTTGAAAGACGCTGGTGGCTAATGTTTACCTTGACGTGTCCAAAATGCCAGATGAGGAAACCAGACAGGCAGTGAAGTCACGGCTAACTCGGACACCCATACGCTGCCGAAGGGGCTAGCACGGAGCTAACCGACCGAAACGGGACAGCTAGCTGCTGCGTTTTTATTATTATTATTATTTATTTTTGCAACGACTCAACAGAGGACGTTAAGTATATTAAATATACTGCCACTACAACCCTCAGTAATCGTGTTTGAGACGTTCATCGTACTACTGCGCACGTACGATGACAATCATCTGTAGCTAGCTGGATGGCTACATCTGACTAGCCTAACGCTAGCTCGTAGGATACACCCGGTGCGACACGATTAGCTGCCGTGTAGAAACACTGCCACGGAACGTTTCAGCGGACAGTTAATTTGTACATTTCTCTAAACCAATATGTATATATTCTATAGATAAAAATACGCCTCAGTAACATGGAATTTTAAATAAAGTTGTTTTCATCCAAAATTTATTCTATAACATTGGGAATATAAATTAGTGTTTAAGATTAGACAGGTTATACTGCGGGAACGCAAATGTCCGATATATCAATATCCACGTGTCGAAACCGGTGGGACTCGAACCTACAAAGCTTTGCTCCATTCGCATAACGCCTGGATGGCCAACGCGAGAATGATAATAAAATTATACGATGTCCTAATGTCATTCAAAAAGCCGACTCCGGTGGGACTCGAACCCACAACCTTTGAATCCCTTCGATTGAGCCTAGAAGTCCAATGCGCTATCCATTGCGCCACGGAGCCACCTGTTGATCAAGGCAGTAATTGCTGTAGATGTATGGGGTCTCCCTATGAAGGTGGAAATAATGTGTAGTGTCTAGACTTAAACACACGGGGGCGCTAAAGGACTGTGAACACGACCCAGAAGAAACGAGTCCGGTAAACAACGAACGTTAAATAGTTACTTTACCTGTAACAAAATCGACATAGAATTATAAAATATTTTATGTTAAGAGGAATGTTTTCATTCATAGTTATTTTTTGCCAAAACAAAGCCGCCTGTGCTACCCTGCACTACATTTTATCCAGAAGATTCAACAAAAGCAAGTCTTAATACGTATGTTTAAGCTCATCGGTTGTATTTTTCATGCGTGTGTGAAGTGTTAAATTTGGTTCATTTCATTTTTGCTCATGTAACTCTCCGTCATAGTACTTATATCCCTTTTTTCGCGGGCTCGTGTACGTCTCGCCCCGACAAAGGGAAAAGAACGTGGGGATATCCATCTTGACGCCACTGCGTGTCTTCGACACATCCCTCGGTGAGTGGAAGTGTCTGGGATTCTGCTCAATCCATCGCTCTGTATACAAAACAGGCGTTTGGAAAAAAAAAAAGGTGGGGGGTGGTGGTGGTGTCTGCATCTCTTCCCCACTCCCATCACTGTCAGCAGGGCTCCTCTCAGCGTCGTGGGATATGCTCCGTCAGGTCGGGACTTCTTACTCCGGTGCACTTTGACACCAAACAGGAGGTTTCGGATTAGCGGAATTCATTAACAAAATTAACCGACGTGCATTTCCTGTTCTCCCTTTTCACTGAACATGTTTTATTGCAGGTCTGCGCAATAGCAGCCCGCCTGGACTCGGGAGGGGATTAGGTTACAGCTCCTCTCGGCGGATTATTTTTATTGGCCTCCTGTCGCGGCAAAAGAGACTCTTTGGTGAGAGGTCGCTTATAAACCAGGTACGCTTCGCTGCGGCTTGTTGTCCTCGAACGGGGACATGGAGAAGAGAGGGGGGTGGGTCGGTGGGTTTTTGACTGCTGCTGAAACGCCCATCCTTTGTTGCTCATTCCTGTACTTGCTCTTCTGCGAAAGCGAGCGAGCAGACAAAGAAAAAGAAAGAAAGAAAAAAAAAAGATGAGCGGACGCTGGTTAGACACTGGAGGCTTTTATGCTAGCGGGATGCTCGGGACGTGTTCACGGACGTAAAATACTGTGGGATTTTCGGGCTTTCCTGCTCGTAGTCGCGTTCCGCGCTGTTAAATGGTAGATTTCCGCTCTTCTTACCCGCTAATGGACAGTTTCCTCGGGGAATTGTGAGGCTCTAAGTGGATAGAGTTACTGCCCAACCTCCCCACCCCTACTTCCCTCCACAGTCTCAGTGTGCTTTGCTTTCAGACAGAGGGAGGCCTCTTTTTTTGTCCACCCAGTCCTGTACTTTTCAGGACAGTCCCAGTATGGAGGAATTTGCATGCTGATTTAACTGCAGCAGTTTGCTCTCGGCCTAAAGACAATCAGGGGGTGGGGATGGGGGGGTTGTTCTTTCAAAATAAAGTGTAATTAGGTTTATTTTGCATGTACTTACTAATGTAAAGTACACTACGCACAGCACGCCTAAAATGGAACCTATAAGAGTTTTTAAACCATTTCCATACCAAAGCAAAACAAAGAAATAAAAAACTCTTTCCTGATCTGCGCTCAGCGTCAGGTGGGGATGACTCTCAGCGACTACCTTACCAAGTCTGAGCTCGTCATCCGTAAAAACGGCTGAGTTCCAGGCGCTTTTGTGTTCGCTGAGGTCAATCAGCTGTGGCGGCCGTCTTGTTGGACGTCCGGTGATCACATCCCGAGAGCGTCATCAAAATCGGCCCAGTGGCTCGTGAGATATTTCGCCAACAGACGCGCGCGGTTGTCGCCAACAACTTTATGCGCTCGGGACTGTGTGTCGAGGACGACTCTCGGCTACCGCCACACCGAGTCTTAAACTGTTACCTGCGACACTGACCGAAATCCGGCCTGTCTTGTGCTGGCGCAGGTCGCTCAGCCGTGGCGGCCATCTTGAATAGCGTCGACTCCAAAAGTGAATCGGTTGTAGACGCGCATCCAGTGATCGCTTCCCGAGAGTTTCACTGGAATCCGTCCACTGGTTGATGCGATCTTTTGCTAACAGACAGACAAACAGGTGCACACTTTGACGCGGGGAGTTACACGATCACCCGGCGGCGGCAGCGGGCAATTGTGAAATTATCGGTTCTTACCCTCTAAACTTTGTGACATTAAGGGCAGTGAGATTGCACTGAATTGGTAAAATATATTATTCCGATACTGATATTAGATAAATCGATATCGCGATAACGTTATATGTAAAAAAAATTTGCAAACTAAAAACTTAAGTAACATGTTTCCTTTAAAGCTTTTTATTCACCATTTAATGAATGAATTGGTTTGGTATATTCCAGCAATATATGACATTTATATAAGAATAATCCCCACCGACATCTTGTTATAATGTAAATATTCTGTTTATTTACGTTTTAAGCGTCGTCTATAATCCAGGTTTTTCTTCATTTAGTCATTTTTCGTAAATATTTCTGCCACAGGCGTTTGTGTTTCCCCATTGATTAGTTATTCGCCTGATCCGTAGATGTCGTGGCGTTAATATTAGGCGCCTTCTTTTGTCGTTTTGTCTGTTCTAACTGCGTGTTTCATTCGCAGACATGTCGTTCCGCCGGGGCGTCGTCAGGCAGAGCAAGTTCCGCCACGTGTTCGCGCAGGCCTGGAAGGCCGAGCACTGCCTGGACGACGTCAGGGTGTCCCGGGTGACGTGGGACGGCCCCCTCGCCGCCGTCAACCCCAAATTTCTCGCCGTCGTCGTCGAGGCCGGAGGAGGGGGCGCCTTCCTCGTCGTCCCCATCGCCAAGGTTCGGCTTCTCTGCGGCTCGCGGCAGAGAAAGCGTCTGGATGAAAACGGATCGATTTGAGCTTCACCCTCTTTTTTCTCTCTCTCTCTCGCAGAGCGGCCGGGTCGACCAGTCGTGCCCCACCGTCTGCGGGCATGCGGCGCCGGTTCTGGACATCCAGTGGTCGCCCCACGATGACAACATCATAGCAAGTGCCTCGGAGGACTGCACAGTGAAGGCAGGTTTGACGTCGGCCACTCGGCCTGGTGTGGATGGTGGTTTGTGGCGCGGCATCGCCGTATTCTGGCTCCTCCGTTTCTCCCCCGACCACACGAACACAAAAAAACCCTAAACCTGCGGTTTCATCAGCAGGTAGAAGTTTGCAGCTCAAAAAAAAAAAAGGCAGAGCTAAGTGTTAAAAAAAATGGTGTCCTGTATGCGTCAGCTCAGCAAACAATAAGTCAAACGGACAAATAAAAAGGCTTTAGTTTGAAACTGCAACTGGAAGTTTAGTCACTGTTAATGTTAACAGTGGGGGAAATGAACATTTTACACTAAAGTATTAAAAATTAGACATAAAAGTCTGTCTAGCATAAAAAACAGACTTAGTCACACTATGTCAAAACGCTTCTTTAGGGTGTTCTAAAGTCAAAATAATACAGAAAATTAAACGTGGTATGGCTTTTAAAAGGCATGAAAGGTGTCATTTGTTCAAGGGTTCCCTGTCACGTTCAGATCTTTTAAAGTTTGGTTTTGAGGGAAGGTTGTGAGCGAATAATATCTTACCTGTTGTAGATATTAGCTATATGTAAAGTCGATCACTACTGATTTAAAACGACTCCAATCTGGGGGGAAAAAAACACAAAAGCTGTTTTATAAACCATTACATTACTGTCAACGTTGCATTAAGGTGTTATTTATTTAATCTTTTGCAATCACAAATAGCAGCGGCAGCTAGCTGTAGCACTTCTTGTGCGGCCCAGGGCACTTCCAGCATGGCCATCATCGTATGTCTGCTGGAATCCCAGAGTAATCCGTTACAGACTGCGGCGTAAAAGTTTATAAGGTCGACGATGAGCTAGCAGCTTAGGCTAGCTGCTAAATTGTCCATAAAGTCCGACTACCTTCAACAGGTAAGACAGTAACTGTTCGTAGACGACAGATCTAAACCGTCACTTTAGAACTGTCAGGAGGCCTCGTTAGGTCTTCGTCGGAGCCGATGGAAACCCCGAAGGCTCGCTTCGCGGCGTAGGGATCCCGTCGCCGTGTGAAATCGTGAACGGGCTGAAGGCTTGGGGGTTCAGTGTGTTGTCTGCTGTCTGCTGAAGGTGTGGCAGATCCCGGACGGAGGGCTGACGGCGCCGATGACCGACGCCATCGTGACCCTCGAGGGCCACAGCAAACGAGCAGGAATCCTGGCTTGGCACCCCAGTGCCTTCAACATCCTCCTAACTGCAGGTAGAATAATTCGTCTCACTTCGTGCCAACGGCTCGGAAAAACTGAGCGAATCTCCTTGTCAGCGTTTGAAACATTAACTAAGATCTCTTATAGCAGGAAGGCAGGTTAGGCATTAACCAGTGAGGATGTTTTTACATAAAAAATAGTATCTAAAAGAAGGTTTTGTGTTGGCCGATCGCTTGGGAAAGTGTCGAATTTGAGTTTTCTATAAAAAATAAAAAAGTTAGATTTGATTTATCTACATTTTTAGGAGTTTATTTTAGCTGTAAACCAAACAAGATACACGATAAATGGAATCTAAGACCTTGTCCACACAGAAACAGGTTTTTTTTATTTGTCATTTCGAAACAAATTTACTTTCGGGAAACACCGAAACGACCCAAACGATGTAGTAACCATGGTCACAATTTGTTCCCATTGTTTTAGCTGAATTGGTGAAAAAAAAAACAAAGACAACGCAGTTTGACGTGTAAATTAATATATTAGCATCAATGTGATTCCCAAAGAGCTTTCAGCTAAAAAATGATCTGCTGTAGATGTCTTTTTTTACATCTTTTAGCCTCTACTTTTCTCATACTCTGCATTATGATGTTATTGGCGGGAACACGGACTAGACTGTAAAAGCAACAAAAGTCCAAAGAAACTTTTTGGAAAAGCCTGAAGAATGACTGACACTGACCGTTTTAAAAGATTATTTTAAAAAAAACTGTCTCTTCTGATGCAGAATCTAAAGAAATCAGGAGTGGTTTAAAACTTGTTGTGCAGCTCATTATTTAATCAGGTGTCCTTAGAGTTGTGGGAACTGTTTGGAGGTGACTTCTGACTCCTACTGACTTTCTTAAACCACTTTGCATTCTTCTGCTCGTTGCAGACTCAACTAAATGCAACCGCAGTCTTCTTTAGACGAGTCTCTGCCTTAAAACCACGTCTTTGCACCGAGTCATTGTTGTAGTCGTCCCCCCCCCCGTCTCTTTGCTCTGAATGACTTGCTCCCCCATCTCTCTGTTTCACCGCCCGGCCTCTCTTCCCCGTCCGACCCAGGCTGTGACAACGTGATTTGCGTTTGGAACGTGGGCACGGGGGAGCTGGTGTACCAGCTCGCCGAGGCCCACCCAGACCTGATCTACAGCGTCAGCTGGAACAGGGACGGCAGCGCCGTCTGCACCGTGTGCAAGGACAAGGCCCTGCGCGTCATCGACCCCCGCCGAGGCACCGTCCTGAAGGTCAGCAAACGGAGGCTACGCCCTTTGAAAGTGTCCGCCTGTGCAGCGCTTGTTCCGTCAGCCTGCGATTGTTCTTCCAGGTCAGGGAGAAGGTCCACGACGGCACGAGGCCCATGAGAGCCGTCTTCCTCTCCGACGGAAAGATCTTGACCACAGGCTTCAGCCGTATGAGTGAGAGACAGCTCGCTCTGTGGGATACGGTAAGTCCGAACCGTACTGAGACATCAAACCACACAGGGTTCTGCTCAGCAACGGCTCCTGAGAATAAATTCATTTCCTGAATCGATAACTACACCAGTGTTACAGTTCGCGCTACTTTCTCTGTGAAAAAAGATAGACTATATGTTGCTTGATATTTGTTTTTTTTTGTGTACAAAGTTGTCGCCCTTTATTCTCTTCGGGGCGGATGATTTTTTTATGATCCATCTGAATGCATTTAAAATCAAATGAATGTTTATTTTTCTCGTCCAACAGAAGGACCTCTCAGAGCCGATGGCCATACAAGAAATGGATACGAGCAACGGAGTCCTGCTGCCTTTTTACGACCCCGACACCAACATGGTGTACCTCTGTGGAAAGGTGAGCTTGGAGCGAGCGCGGCGGCGTCACGCGGCGGCGGCCCAATTAAATGGACTCGGGTGTTTTTTGTCCTTCTCAGGGCGATTGCACCATCAGGTACTTTGAGGTGACGGACGAGTCCCCGTACGTCCACTTCCTCAGTCTGTACAGCAGCAAGGAGCCCCAGAGAGGTGCGGGCTTTCTTTGTAAACGAGGCGTGGACGTCAACAAGTGTGAAATTGCCCGGTAGGTGCACTGAGTTCGGTACTTGGAACTTCATTGAGAATTCTTATTTTGACTAATCTGTTAATTATGCATGATTACGTTACATTACTTCATCTACGTTCACCACAGGGACTAAACTTTTCTTTGTAGATCCCATAGACCAGCGGTCCCCAACCTTTTTAGCTCCACGGACCGGTTCATTATCAGACAGTATTTTCACGGACCGGCCTTTAAAGGTGTGGCGGATAAATACAACAAAATGAAACGATACGAGCAGCATGAAAACGGGGGTATTTTTTTAAATAAATCCAACGTGTCCTCGCAGCTTTGTTAGCTGCGTTATCAACATGAATAACAGCCTCTCCTCCCCCTGATGTTCTCTGGTCAATATGGCGACGTTTAAACTTCAAAATAAGAGAGACCAGAAATAGAAAGTGCACAAAGAATACAACTCACCATAACGCTGAATCAGTGGGAGCCCTGAGCGTGTTTCTCAGTAACCAGACGGTCCCATCTAGGGCTTCCAGATGTTTGTTTTTTACTCATTTTGCTGCTTGTGGGTTTGTTTTTAGCGGGAACGGATCACGTGACCTTGATACGCGTTCTGACACGCATCAAGAGTGAGTCATAGACAGATGGAAGGGAGAGAATCCGCTCAGTTTTCAAAATAAATGTCATTCAGACTCTGGAAATAAAAATAAAAAAACGGAAATACTGTAAGTTATTTATTCTTTCTGTGCGGCCCGGTACCAAATGACCCACAGACTGGTACTGGTCCACGGACCAGGGCTTGGGGACCTCTGCCAGAGATGACTAAATACATATTGTGTTTCTAAATATAGTCTGTTTTCTACAAACTGTAGCTGTTTTGGGGAGTAACTAAGACTGGATAAAGCAGTATTTCTTGCACCTTATTCTTGAACATCACCGGTAAATTTTTTATCTGCAGGTTCTATAAGCTGCACGAGAGAAAGGTGGAACCCATTTCAATGACCGTACCACGAAAAGTAAGTCACACACAGTAGGATGTAGGATTTTGAAAAGAAAAGAGAAAACCCACGTTCCAAAACTTGCGAGCTTCTGCACGACAGCGACGGTTCTCCCCCTTCGCCTCCGCAGTCGGATCTGTTCCAGGGAGACCTTTACCCGGACACCGCCGGCCTGGAGCCGGCCCTGCTGGCCGACGAGTGGATCGCCGGGCAGGACGCGCCGCCTCTGCTGGTCTCCCTGAGCGGCGGCTACACGGCACCCCCGTCCAAGCACAAGGACACCCTCAGAAGCAAGCCCAAGCTCACCTCTCAGGACTCTGGGACCGCCACGGCGACGGCGGCGGCAGCGACGTCTTCGGCAGGGAATGTAACGACAGCCCCCGCGTCTGCGCCTGCCTCTGCCGCCAAGGAGACGGAGGACGAGACGCCGCAGCCACAACCGCGAGTGGCTGCCAGGGAGACGGATGGAAACGCCGAGAGGCCGAGGAGAGAGGTGCGTCGGACATGTTATCGCCCACCACCACGAAATACGGGATTGTGTAACCGGCTCTGTCTGAACACTTAACTCTGGAACTGGAACACAAAATAAACAAAACAAAAATAAAATGGCCTCTCAGCCTCCGTTAACAAAAAATGCACTTGAATAAAAATTAAAAAAAAAAAAAACTACATTTAACCAAAACAGTACAGATTCTTAAGTCTGTAAACTAAACTGCCCTTCAAAAAATAATAATCTTTAGTTTTATAAAGAGAAGACGGATAAAACTGACAGTTTTATAAACAAAAAGTGCAAACTAACAGAAGCACACGGAGACATACCGGCTCTCAGCGGTTCTCCCACACCGCTGCTGTTACTTCCAGCTGGAAACCAATTCCATTCAGTTTTTTCCTCTCCTCCAATATTAAACAGCGTTTCTTTAGCTTGCTAACTCCTAGCGGGGGCTAATCCTAAAGAGGCTACCTGACGCGATAGGCCACGCCCCCCTGACGCTAACAGAAAGGGAGGGGTCAGTGAAGAGCACCTGAGCCTTTTTGTCCTCCGGGGTCTTCCGTAGAAACAGAGAGACACGAAGGAACGATATCGCAGATAAATGAAAATTATCGACCTCATTTGAATTTATTGTGCGATTCATTGATTTATCGTTTATCGCGACAGGCCTACGGTACATACGAGCCACACCTGATACTTCCTGGGTATGGACCTGGTACTTAGATGGTATTTACCAAGTATGTACTGGGTTTGTACCTTTAAGGGCACATGAGACGGTGCATAACGTAATTTGGTAGCAACCCAGTATGTACCAGGTACTTATCTTACCAGGATGTGTGTTGCTACCAATCCTAAAAAAGTACATTAAAGGCAATTTCCCGCGCTCTTACCAGGCACGTACTGGGCTGTATTATGCATCGCTGCCTTAAGATGCAACCAAATTACACATAAAAAGAATGATGTGCATTCCTTCAGGGAACACTAGACCTTCAGTTTTTCTTTGTGACGGTCGAACCTGTCTGATTGTTTGTTTGGTTTTTTTTGTTTGTTTTCTCTCTTCTTTTAGGACGAGATGCTGACAGAGTTGTTAGCAGAAATGAAGGCTTTACGGGCCGTGGTGCTCGCTCAGAACCAGAGGATCGAGCATCTGGAGAGGCAGCTGGCCCGCATCGAAGACGGCGACGTATGAGGCGGCGAAGGAAAAGGAAAAAAAAAAAGCTTCGCTACATTCGGACAGTATTCTTAACAAAGCTATAGACCGTAGCCTTACTAGAGTTAAACAGCTGTGTGAGTGGAAGAACGTAGAGTAGAGACTAACTGGATTACAGTGGCTTGCAAACTGATCAGCTGCTACAATCAAGACTACAATTCTTCTTCTTTCTTTCTTTCTTTCTTTCTTGCAGGTTTTTCTAGTTTGTGACGTAAAAGCGGGGTGTCATCTGCATAGAGTGAAATCCACAGCAATGTTTTTTTTTCCCCATATTGTAAAGGATATTGTAGCAGTTATCGTACGGTGCAGCTTTGAGCTTTGCTGATTCTAAAAGACTGAAGTAGTTACATCACTGCCTCAAATTCAAGCAAAAAAGCACTAATGAGCATCCTTTGGAGGTTTGCGGCGCATAGCGAAACAGTTAAGTACCTCTTAAAAAAAAAAATACAATATAATCACTAGAGCTTTTTGTTCGGGTAGTTTCAAACCACTAAACTGACATCACGTCAGAATCACTGACTTTTTGTGTGACTCGTGCTTTTGTTTTGTTTTTTTTTATTTTCTTCTCTGTAAACCACTGTGGAAATCGTGATAGGTGACGAGAGAGTAGTTCAATATCTCCGTGCAGCGTGGGTCGCTGTCATTAAACGTCAAAAAAAATGAATTCTGCGAATCGCAAGAGACGCCCGCCTCTTTTTCTGCAAAACAAAAACAAAGCAGGAAGTGACAAGTAAACGCGTGGCCCTAGAGGCGCTTAATGAAGGATCGTTTATTACAGCGCAGCTCTGAAGCTGAGCTAAAAAACACTCTGAATTTTATTATTATTTTAATGTTGTGTTTTTGAATGTGATTTATGTTTTAACGGCAAAAAAAAAACCCAACCCGACAGCTGGTCGTGGTGTGGCGACGGTACGTTCCAAATCCAGACGACTTCCCTTTAGAACCTTGTTTCTGTATGCACTGACCTCGGAACACTAACTGTACAACCAGAAGCGAGTTCGACGAGATCGTGTCGTGAAGATTCATTAAACTTTATTTTATACTTTGAACGGAGTTGCATTTTTTTTCACGTTGATGTTTTGTTATGTATGTTGCTTGGGAGGGGTTTGATCTCTGAAAAGGTAAGGTCTCACTGGTTGAAGATTGGGATTTGGATAGGAGTTTCCAAAATGTCTGGAAACGCTTGCTGGGGAGGGGGGTTAGGAGGGGGGGTTCTCAATTTCTCAGCCTTGAGCGTTATCATGGATGTCTCAAACCGGTCTGAAACCCATCTCGATTGCGTCCCGGGTGTCTCCAATCTGTCTCAAGTGCACTACAGTTGTATTTTAAGACCTGAAAGGGATTATTTTTTCTGATGACAAAAAACAGCCCCGAACGGCCAGGTCCCAGAACCACACTGATGATACGTAATAATCCATCCATCCATTGTCTGTCGCTTGTTTCGAGGCCAGCAGCTGAAGCAGGGAAGCCAAAACGTCTCTCTCCACAGCCTCTTCCAGCTCTTCCAGGAGTATTCCAAGGCATTCCCAAGGCCAGAGATTCTCTAGCGTGTCCTGGGTCCTCCCTGGGGTCTCAGAGTGGCTCAGGAGGTAGGGTTCAAACTCCCGCTCCCTCCGTCTCTTGCTGTTGTGTCCTTGGGCAAGACGCTTGAACCTGCCTTGCCTGCTGGTAGTGGTCAGAGGGTATGAATGGGTGGATGACTGATTGAAAAACGCTTTGGAGTCCTCAGACGTGATAAAAGCGCTGTACAAATGCGGGCCATTTACTGTTTGGACCTGCTCCAATGTCCAGGAGACATCCCAACCAGATGCCTGAACCACCTCAGCCGGCTCTTGTCGATGTGGAGGAGCAGCGTCTCCACGCCGAACTCCTCACCCTGTCTCTTAGAAAGACTGTCTCTAAGACTCTGTGGAGAAAACTCATTTCGACCTCCTGCGATCTTGTTCTTTCAGTCCCGACCCAAAGTTCCTGACCACAGGTGAGGGTAGGAACGTAGACCGACCGGTAAACAGAGAGTTCTGCCTCGCAGCTGAGCTCCCGCTTCGGCACAGCGGATCGGTACAGAGTACACAACACTGCAGAAGCCGCTGTGATCCGTCTGTCGATCTCATCCTCCATTTATAGTAATCATTGATCCATAACCTGCCTATTTGCATCTTAAAAATAGACTCTTGTAGATTCAATTAGAAACAAGGGGGAGGGCGGTGGGTACGAATCAAGCCGAGTCGTAGACGTTCTTATAATCTACGTCGAATTTGACACCCTTAAGAAAACGGGATCGCCATGTTGTTGAAGTTTGCTTTGACGATATCAGTTGGGATAAAGCCCCATTTTCCTCCCTACTTTCCTTTTATTATCTCAGTCGCTGACATCTGAAGGTTTCCTTACAGTCATACCTATCAGCAGCTTGACAAAAACATCTCAACTAACCTTAAAAATCGATCAACTTTAGTCCTCGAGGTCAAAGTTGAGCATTTTTCTACCAACGAATCAACAATGCAGGACTGGCTGTAGGCTTTTAATGCAGTGAGGATTAATCTGACACCCATATAATATTTGCATACGTTTTTATGTCTGTAATGTTTTGCAGTCCTTTGCTGTATCGATGCGGTAAGAAATAAAGCTCCACTTACATGTGAATTTCATTTATTTAAACCTGATTTTTACGGTGAAGAAAGAAGTTTCCAGAGAAACCTCCGTGTGATCTCCGAGCAGAAGAGTTTCTAAAAGAGGCCCGAAAACCAAATCAGTTCTGGTCCGTGCAAGAAAGCAGGCGAGAGTTTGTTCTGTTTTTTTTTTTTTAACAGGCCTGTAACCAGCTTAGAGCACGACAGAGAATGATAAAAACGAAAGTTAAAGTCAGCCAACTGTGCAAACCACTGAAGAGCAATCTCCAAGTTTCCTCCGTTGCTGCAGCTGCAAACCTCAGACCGTGAACGTGAAGCACCACCCCGAGGGGTTTTGGGTTCGACCAGAGTTTGAAATAAGTAATGTGTCAAATCTCTTCTGACCTCAGATGAGGCCTCGGACCACTTTATTTTAAAACCCCTCTAGAAATCATCCGTCCTTTTTTTTTTGTTGTTGTTTTCACATGCTTGTCCTTTCCCGGGTGGCGGGGAGCCGTTTACGGTCCTGCTAAAAAAAATCTGCTAAACTTGACCTAAGATCAAAGAAACAACACAGAAAACAAGGCTTTCCCCTTTTTTATTTCTTCATTTTTTTCCCCCCTGCGTGACCCACGGCACCAGTCCTTCCTCAGTGGCAGGACTCCCTTTCTGTAAAACGTGCTACGGTAAAAGTTACAGTAAAGATGCGGTCCGAGCTGTCTTCTGTTATCGGCTCGGTGAGAAACAGGATGTGGCCGAGGAGGTTCAAAAAGCAACGTCTTCTTTTTATAGAGTCAAAAACTCGCAGCTGCGGCGGCGAGGGGCTCAAATTCGGTCAAACCTGATGAAATCCGCCAAGCAATTGTCCTGCGGCGTCGACGCGTTGGCGGGAACGGGCTCAGATTTGACTTTGAGGGCTGAAGCTGATCAATTTTTAAGGTCAGTTGAGGTGTTTATTGTTTTTTTGGTCAACCTGCTGGTAGATATGAGTCAACGGAAAAAAAAAAACCTTCAGTGACTCTACTATAACCTCATTATGACCCGAATACAGGCGCGCACCTGTGTCGCCTGCTTGAACTGATTGAAATCTTGTCTCCGAGGACAAATTTCAAAGCAATGTGTTCCTCTTCCTAAAATAGTTGTGCTTTTTTTTTTTTCTTTCCTTATCTGCGCTTTCCACAACGCCCCGCTGCAGTCTGCACTCCACCCCGTCTTCAGCCTCCACCTACCTCAAAAGGCTCGTCTTCGCCACATTTTGTGCATCACTTGCCCTCCCCGCTCCGACACACCCTAGATGACATGTAAGGCAGCGCCTCGCTGCTCTTTCGTCCTTCGGCACCCCGGGAGTGCAAGTGTACCTCCATCCAACATCTTCGGTAAGATCGTTTCGGTACGCTCGGGGGCGGGGGGCATTATTTTCCCGCTTTTTGTCCACACCTAACCGTTGATTTTAAGAACTTCCGTCACTTCTTTATGAGCGAAACGGAATTATAGGGCTACCGATTTGCGACACAGTCAGTCACCCTGGTACGTCGATGTTTGTTGCACTTAAAATCCAATTTTTTGTGTTTATTGTGTCTCGTTCTGATGAGCTACGGCAAAAAAAAAAGAAAGAAAAAAGAGCGAAAAGTTTCCTGTCACTGCAGGCTGACTGAAGTTCATTTATCATTTCGACAGGAAACCAACAACCCTGCGAGCGGTCGGCTCAGCTTCCTGTCATTTCAAGGCAACGCCGACAACTTCGCTCAGCAAGACAACGCAGACATTTTAGGTGTGTGTGTCACTTGTTGTCTGCAGCTACTTCTGTGAAATAATCACGTCACGTCGCCAAAATTGATTTTAATCGTATCCGTTTGGATTTGTTGAGTGTATGTAGCAAACGTGAAGGCGTTACAGTTATATACCTCAATATTAATTCTTTTTTTTGTTATTTTATTTTCCAATTTCTCTGGTTTTCTAGGCCGTGGATGTGATAAAACACCGATGGGTTGCCCGCGCCCTTGAAAGAAACCAGGAGTTTTATGACTGCGACACCCGGCCCGCTTTTCAGGCTCACGGCCATTTGAATATTTTTTCTTTTTTTTTTTTTTGGAGCTGCTCAACAGGAAACAACAGCAGAGGTAAGAGGTAGGCAGGGTACTTTACTGAACCGGATCAGACGGGGTGCGAGATTTGAAGCGGGAAAGCCTCGGCGGGATCGCTTGTGTTGTGGCGAAGAGTTCACTTACCAGCGTTTGACTCGTTTGATTGAATTCTCTTGGCTTTAGACATCGGTAAATTTTTATATTTCACAAGTTTCACAAAAGCATTGATGTAATTTTCACGTACAGTTACAGGCCAACTAAAGCAGTCACTTAGCTTAGCGTTGGTAATCTGTTTGAAGATTAAATCTGCCAAATTAAAGCTTTATGGCTAATGTAGTAATGATAATATAAAACTTTCCAGTGTAGAACTTTGCTAAGTTACATTTTTGGAAATGAGGTAATGGATGACCTGAAAAGGTTCTTACAAAAGTTTGAAAATCAAAAAAAGAAGAAAGAGGTGAAGCCATTTTCTTATCACTGAGCGGGAAAATGTATGATCTGCCCACAATACTCCAGGCTTAAAAATAAAAAATAAAAAGAGATAGTTTTAAAAACGCTTTTCAAAGTCGACCTTTTTAAGAGCTCTGTTCCTGATATGAACAGGAGGTGTGAAACCTTTCAGAAACAGTGACTTTAGAGTTGTGCTCGTCTGTTTTTTTTTTTTACAGAATTTCCTGGGTTTGTCTCACTTTAGCCTAATTCTGTCACCGTCGAGCTTCGATCGAGTGCTGAAGTGGTTAATACCTGAGAGAAAACTGTAAACTGTAGAATATTTAAAAAAAAAATTGGGGATAATCTTTAGCATTGATAAAAAATTCTTTCTCTGTGCTTTTATATGTCGTTAATGTGGACGTTTTTGCCACCGAGTGGCCTGGAATAGGTAGTTCACCTGTTTTGTTAGAATGTGCTGACAAGAGAAAAAATTTTTGTTAAAAAAAAAAAAAAAAAAAGTGTTGACAAATTCTAAATTAGCGCGTTTATGCTAAGCTTGTGTATGATTTCAGAAATTTTGGCTAATCTCACGGAAACGCTGTTTGTAAACGGGCTCGACGCATTAAACTGATCTAGTAGAATAACATCTCTAAGTTTTTTTCATTTAAAAAAAAAAAAGCTACAAGCTTTTCCCCCGATGACTAAGTTAGCATCGTGACCACTTTCAAGAATTAGTGACCCCCACATTCAGCCTTAAAAAGGGTGTTGAAAAAAGGTTTTTATTAAAAAAATTAAAAACAACAAATTTCCATTACAATAAGTCCCTTTTAACACATTTCACATTCAACTACCAAACAGGTTGAGCAAATATTGCTGAAACATGAACTTTTTCTTATGTTCCACCCGACACCACTGTTAGGGTCTCTAAGGACCTTTCTACAGAACGTCCATTTCTTGGACAGGTTCACATATCTAAGGAACTGCTTATTATATGCGTCCATAATTTTGCCTTTTTACCCAAAGTCCTAAATTATTAGCTTAGGAGACACGCCAATAAAAGTAAACCCGTCCTCTGAATGAATAGATCTCATTTTCCACGGCCACACTAACTCTGAACCTCTTCTCTCCTCAGGAATGGGTAACACCGATATGACCGTGGGAGTCCTCGTTTGCTTATTGGCATGCCTCGTCCTGCTGTTTCTTTTCCTCTACAAGAAGCTGAACAAGGAGGCGAATGGCGAATACACTGTCCGACACATAATCTACAAGGAAGGAGGGGTCAGGGACCAGGTGAGGGGTGCGGCAATGGCTGTAGAGACACGTCTCGGCGTCCAGCTGTGGCCTCGCGGCGACGAGGAGGGCGAGGAGATGGAGAGCGTTGAAGCAGGACAGTCGGTGGGTGGCGACAGCTGTCGGGGGGAGGACACGGACGGAGAGGACACGGACGGAGAGGACGGCGAGGACGAGGACAGCGAAGAGTACAGTCACAGCAGGAGGGAGGACGAGGACGACAAGTCGAGCTTGGATGGCGCCGAACCAGGGGATCAAGACAGGCTGTTGGGTGAAGCCGAGAAGAACGACGAGACGGAGAGCAAAGAGGAGGAGCAGCAGGCGAAGGAGGAAGCCACCGGCACCGGGCTGCAGATCGACCTGAAGCAGTTTTCCGGCAGCGTCATCTGGTCCGAAGAAGGAGGCGAGGGGAAGAGCGGCGACGTGACGGCGCTGTGAGACGACGAGCAGAAGTCGGTGAAAAGGCGGGAGGCGAACGGCGAAGTTCGGAGGAGTAACTCCGAAAGTGGTTCGGCGAAAATGCACCATGTTGATTTAGTTTGCCCAATGCAAAAAGCAGTGTTAAAACAAAACAACAACAACAACAACGAAAAACAAAGTGATGTGCTTCTGGTCCGGATGCCACTGGGCGATGAAGAATCAGAAGAAAGCAAGCGGCTGTTAAATAATGCTCTTATAAATGTGCATCTGAATGTATTTGTACAATTTCTGCTAATTTTGCCATTGTAGACTGTGGCATGACCTTTGTGTTGCTTAGTGTTTAAACTTTTATACATAAAAAAATAAAATAAAATACAAAATGACAGATTTCATTGTGTTTCTGTTGTGTTTTGGGAAAAAAAAATGTAAAGCTAAAAGGCAGAATAGCTACTTTTAGGGGGGAAAACATGCTAACAACTAGTGCTAAGCTAACAAATGCTAGCTCCTGATAACCTCATTTTCTCACTAACTTAGCTTAAAGCCTAAACTACGGGACAGAACGACAAGAAAGCAACAAATAACTACAGAAATGGCATTTTCTGCTGAGAAGCTGAAACTCAGTTAAGGCTAAAGGAAACAGAATATTAGCTAAAAGGTAGCTACAAGCTAAAAGAACACCAGCTAAAAAGTAAAATTAGCAAAAGGCAACAAAAGTTAGCTAAAAGTAGCAAAAGGCTAGCTAAAAGTAGGCTAGCTATGATTGCAAAAAGCAAACGAACTAACAAAAGGCTAACTAAAACCTAAAAGTAGCATTAGAAGGCAGAAGTAGACCAAGTGTATTGAAGGATGTTTTAAAGAGAACAATGTTTTTGAAGGAACTGAATACATCAGGACATCTCAATGTGTTTTAATGAGAAAAATCTTTGTGAAGAAAGTATAAAAGGTGACAGCACCTGTCTGAATAGGCTGAACTTTCTGATATATAAGCTCAAAGTATGTAGAAGTAGTCAGACTGCAAAAATGTAGTATGGAAAAATAAAATAAAAAAACTGGAAACAATAGTATGCATTTATAACAATAACCGATTGTGTACCCATATATACTGAAGTTACCTCCCTGAGCAACCAATGGGGATGTAGCTCAGTGGTAGAGCGCATGCTTCGCATGTATGAGGTCCCGGGTTCAATCCCCGGCATCTCCAAGTGCTTCTTTTTGTGTTTTTTTTATATATATAATTTCATTTTAAAAATTATATTCACCTGATAAACGCTTGGTTGTAAAGGTTAAAAGAAAAAAAGGTAGTTTCGATTCACGTAAAAGTGGGACGGCAAGTAAAATAAACAGAGGCGATGGTCGCTTCTGATTGGTCGAGAGGGGGCACTTGCTCGAACCTGATTGGACGCTGGATCCTCTCCGAGGCGTTTGGGGCAAAACGTTTGTTTTTCTGCGGCCTCATCCTCCCTTCCCGCCTCCCCCCGGTTCCCCCTTGACAACAGGAGCGACTTTGTGAGAATATCAGCAGACAGGTGAGGAGGAGGAGGGCGGTAAATTAAATCTAACCGGCGAGGCCGTGTTCCTCCGGTTCGAATCGGAGGGAAAAACGCAGATTTTTGTTTAATTTTTTAAAATTTATTGACCGATAAAAGCAGCAACTCGCGCTGCAACCCCAAGTTGCCTCGTCCTCCTCTCAGCCGAACTTGACTGTGCCCAAGAAATGATTTCAGCAGACGTCACTCATCTGCATAGACGGGGAGTAAAATGCGACCATCCCGCAGGGCTCCTCCGCGCGACCTGAGGAGCGTCGAGTCTCGGCCGCTCGCGCTCGAAGAAGGACGGACTCGACCCGAAACTACAAACATGGAAGGTGAGGAAGGTGGTGGGGGGTGGGGGTGGTTTGCATGGACTGTCATCCTTTCAAAAAAAAAAAAGGTATGCTTTTTACATCCCGGCAGAGGACACACACACACACACACACACACACACACACATCTGGGTTGCAAGATGGATGCAAAGCCGCTGTGGATGCACTGAGGAGGAGGAGGAAGAGGAGGCTGTGAATGCCCACCACCCCTCAGTGCCTCGTTCATGTTCGGTTCGGTGGTTGTGGTTTCATTAATGGTGTCCCTCGCAGGGGGAGGATGTTGCTAGCCTCCGCCGTGGTGGTCTGGGAATGGCTGAACGAGCACGGACGCTGGCGGCCCTACAGCCCGGCCGTCTGTCACCACATCGAGGCGGCCATCCGGAGCGACCCGCGCGCCGCTAGCGTGGTCCTGGGCCAGGTGGACCCGCGCCTCTCGCCCTACGTGGTCGACCTGCACTCCATGCACCAGTTCCGCCAGGACACAGGTGAGCGAGGCGGGGAGGATGAGGAGGAGGGTGCAGCACCACCATCACCACCATCTTTTTATTCTCATTTTTGTTATTGCTCCATCAGAGGATCCACGGCTGCAAAATGTCTCCTGGCACTTCCAGCCTTGCTCTGTTCCCATATTATTATTATTATTTATTTCCTAACATCCAGGCCAGGATGGTGTCAGCTTTCCCTCAAAGGGACATTTCAGACATTTTTGATGTGGGGTTCTGTGCAGTGGAAGGTAAACGGTCTGTGCTTATTTACCGTATCTTCAGCGCTACGGGGCGCACTGTAAATAAATAGTCCATTTTCCAACTTTTGTCATATGTAAAGCGCGCCGTGCAGCTCCCAATTCTTGTAGCTTCGCGCGGACCGCGCTTTCTGATTGGCTGCCAGTCACATCCGACAGGCTGACAAGCCAACGTGTTGAATATCCCCGATTTTACATCGGAGCGGTCCCGACGTCCTTCCGAGCAGACCTGATTGCTCTTAACGGCAGGAATATTGCTTTAAGAGTCATCCAAATAATTGGAGCATTCTAAGATTGTCGGAAGTTGAAAATCTGGACAAAATCGACATTAAATTTTTTCCGTGTGAACCAGGCCTTAAACTCCACTGATGGGGCTCATCGGAGGGACACTTCGACACATGTCCACTGTTAGGAATAGAACCTCCAACTCTCCAATTGGGGCACGGCTGCTTTAACCGCTGATCCACAGCCATCAGAGGCTGCTACATAAAACAAAAAAAAGGTGATCCTGAACTGCAGCGAATGGAATGTTGAGTTCTTATCATTTTCAAATTCTCCACCTGGAGAGCTTCGAAATGATTTTTTTTTTTTTTCTCATTTCTCGCCTGGCGAACAGCTAGTTTTTTTGACGTGCCAGTTTGAAAACTGGATTTTTATTGCTCTGAAAGGGTGGGGAGATTCCAGCTCTGCATTCTAGAAGGGGGAACCCTCGAGCCAAGCATTATACGAAGGGATTTCCCGGGCGCAGTGGTCGATTTCACAGGAAATTAAAAGGATTAGAATTAAAACAAAAGAGGCTATGTCTGAAGACATACCTGGTAGAAAACTTTGATTCAAACCTAGATTAGGAAGACTGGAGGCTCGGGTCACATGTATCGATGTGCATTTCTGAAATGCAGGTACGCACTCGATGTAAACAAAGCAAGTTGACCTACTCGCCCAAATTTTCCTCGCAAATTTTTAATCTGAGGACACATTAACCATCGACGTGACATCGTATACTGCGCGGATTCTGTCTCTTCGTGAAATTGCTCAGAGCACTTTTAATATCTTACCTGTCGATGACAGGAGCGGGAATCTTTAGGCACCTCTACGAGTGCTGAACAAAAATCAACGCTTTTTGATACTTTGAAACTTAAATGACGGTGGCTTATTCTACGTAACTAAACACTAATTTCTATATATAAATGCCTAATAATGAGTGCACAATAACGTGGCAAAAAAAAAAAAAAACCTATTAATGACAAGCTACTGATCAACAAGTAGCATTGATGCTAACTTAGCATTGAGAATGCCATAGAAAAGATAATGTGATTAGCATCGTGTTTACCACTGAGGTTTATACGCAAATTAAACGTTTCAGAGGAATTATTAAAGACAGTCACGTTATGAAACCTTCATCTATCACTTACAGACGTACATCCATCGAGGTTCTGCAAAAAAATAAAAAATAAAATGTGTGAGAACGTGCAGCTTTACAACAGGAAGCTACGGTAACTCTACTGGGACAAACGACCGTATTGGGTCCGTATTGACGAGCTAATGGAAGCAGCATCACTTTCAAAGCCGATTTTGCCATTTTTTAAAGAGTCCGGTGCTTAAAGTTTCACGGTGCACGTTAAGTTATGAACTTTTACGCGCTGTCAGTTTTGCGCCGCACGGTTATTTTGGCCACACTTAGCTGCTGCGCCCACTCTTTTGTTTGAAACTTGTATTTTTACGGCCTTAAAACGTCCAAATATCCCTGTAAGAAGAGTGTATCTGCTAAAACCTCACGGAGAAGACTTGTCCGATTGCCTCTTTTTGGAGTCAGGTACTTCAGCGATAAACATAGAGTGGTGAAATGAGCCTGTGTCACATCCCGAATGGTGTGCTGCTTCTTGATTCTTTGTTTTGCACAAGAACCCTTACAGCTCCGATTTAGATGTAGACTTTGCCACCAGCTGTGCCCTTTTTGATTTGGTCTCGTGAGCAGATTTCGTTTTTTTTTTTTTGTCGTAAATCTTCAACCCATCCATCCACTCCCACGAACAGGACCGAGCGTCTGCTGGTGTGAAGAAAACTCTGCAGAGTTTCCTTTGGACACCCGGGGAAAGCAAAGCCAGCCAGCCAGCTCTGGGCCGGCGGAAAAGGCCGCCAGCCAATCGGAATCCGGTAACTGCCGAGCGCTGTTACCAGGGGCAACCTGTTTGCCCAGATTCTCGGCGAGCAAACACACAGACGCGGCGGGCTCCGGCGGAGTTGTAAATCCACCTCGTCTGCTGTCAGCGGCGGAGGCCGCGGCGTCGTGTCTCCCAGTGAAGACGGAGCTGGGTTTCCTAAAATGAAGGTTCGGGTGTTTTCGGGTCACGAAGAGCAGGAAAATTCCTGAAAGGAAAAAATTCTAACGTCATCTTTAAACTAAGCCAAGAAAAAGAAATACGCCTGTTTTGATGTTTAAGACGTGCAAAGAGCGGCTCGTTGGGGTCACCGTGGTAACCACCGTGGCGCCAACTGATTCAGCAGTTCGGATAAATCGACTCTGTCACTCTGAGAGTGCTCTAAAGGTAGGGCAGACAGAAGCGCAGAGTAAAAAGTAAGCCTCAAACGAGCAGGCGCCGTACACCATATTTTTAAATTCACACGTTTGACTTTTTTTGACTCTACCCTGTTTGATATCAGAGATTAAACGAGTGAAATCGACCCTCCGTGTCCAGGTTTTCAGGTGAAATGGTCTTATCTTAAATTTTATTTAGGTGACATTAATATTTTCTGTGAACCTCGGTGGAGTGGATGTAGTTTTAAGATGGCAGCGGTCGACTTTGGTCTGGCCAGACTAGCCGTTAGCTCATCGGTCTGGTCAAAATAAAACTGAATTTCTCCAAACTGTGGTCATTCCAGGAGCAAGGTTTTACCTGCTTATGGCTGTTCCACAGAACCAGTTATCCCTTTAACAGGACTGTACGTGCAAAAGAGATCACAACCAAAAAACGTCAAAAAGGAAGATTTATCAGAACCCTTCTTTTGCTCTTAATGCTGGCTGACAAAACTTTTTTTTTCTAACCTGAAACGACCTAAAACAGGTATATTCAGTGTGCCCCAAAATAAGGGAAGGGGGGAAGGTATTTCAGGCACCTGAGAGCATTGACTGAATGAGGTTGACAGGAAATGATGCTGTTCTGTTTGGGCTGTTAGCGTTGAAGTCATCGAATCCTTCCTAATGCGTGTGGATGTTTTGTTTGTGGTCAGGCACCCTTCGACCTGTCCGACGTAGCTTCTACGACCCCACCTCGGCGCCGGGCCAGGGCTGTTTCTGGGAGTGGGAGAACGACGCCGGCAGTTGGACGGCGTACGACACTGAGGTGGGCATTGCCATCCAGGCGGCGCGGGATCGCCAGCAGCCTTGCCTGGACCTGGCGCCCCTGGGCTTCTGCTACCTCATTGACTTTGAAAACATGACGCAGATCAACGGGCAGACGCAGCGCTGCAGGCGGATCCAGCGCCGCTCGGACCTCGCTTACCCGCTGGTTTCCGGGCCCTTGCCCAAGTCCCACCACGCCTGGGGACCCGTGTCCGTGCCCGGCCACGGCGGACTCCTCGGCGTCGACGTCTCCAGCGTTGGCATGGGGACGATGAGGATGAGCAGCGGGGGGACAGGAAACGGGAGCGCCTACCCCAGTGGGGCGCTCCCCGCCTCGGCCATCACGTCTTTGGGGCAGCCCTGCGCCTGTCAGCAGTGTATGCTGATGCTGAGCGTCAAAGCAGGTACCATGACGACGGCGCAGACTCTGGGTCGAAGACCGCCACAGACCAAGCCCCCCAGTCCCAAACTAAGCAGTTACCCCCTCCCAGGAAGCGCTTACTCCCTAACGCTCCCTCGACCTCCAACACTGTCAAGGTCTCTGTCCCCCCACAGGACGTCTTTATTTGGGGCGACGGGCGGCTACAGTGTGGCTGGTCCAGGCGGAGGTGGGAATTTGGGTTTTATTGGCCCTGGGGGTGTAGGCAGCGCCGGCTTCAGCTTCGGAGGAGGCTTCCCCCACTCCCTCTCCCTTCTCGGCCCAGCCACCGCCGCCCTCTCCATCTCCTCGAGCCGCCCCCCGCCTCCCACTCTCCCACCTCCGTCGCCACCACCTCCCCCGCCCTCCGCCGCTCCCTCGTCGGCGGCCACCTTACCCCCTCAGCCCCCGGCCTCCTTCTCCCTGTCAGTTTCCTGCTCCGCCCCCACGGTCGC
>NC_051436.1:10142304-10154032 GCF_001649575.2 Kryptolebias marmoratus
CGCCGTCGCCTTCTGCCCGGGTCCTGGGCCCGGTGTCGGCGTCCAGCGCCACCTCTGCTGCCGCCGCCGCAGCCTGCGCCGCCCCTCTGCCGGCCCGGTCCAGCCTGGTGGGCCTGAGCCGGCCCGCACTGCAGCGTATCGCCATGGCTCAATCACGAGCGCTCATCGCCTCAGGGTGAGTACAAGACTGCAGTCGGACTTTGGCACCTGGTTCTGTCTGCCAAAAACGTTTTGTAGTTTTATGATTTAGAGATCGACCAACATAGCTTTAATTGAATCGATGTTTAGACATTAGGACAGCTAATGATGCTTTTGATTGATTTTGGTTCATAACTGTATCAAGTTATTAATAAAACACCTTAGAATCTACTAGATTTTGATAAAGAAAATATTTAAATAACAGCAAATTAAGAAATTTAGTCCAATTCTTACAGTTGAGTGTAAGATTGTCAGTAGTAGGTTTATCACTGGACTCAGAACTTTTTTCAGTAATGTCCTAAATACAACTTTTATTTAACTTTTTGATATATATCTTAATTTAGCCTCGAGCCTTGACACGGGTTACTACCTGTTCTACTGTTCAAATCTGAAAGTAGCCCAAAGTTAGCCATGCTTTCTCTTTAAAAGTAACTTTTCCCATTTAATCAGTTAAACATTTAGAGCATTGAAAGGAAAGAACTGAAGCCGTATGTATANTTTTTTTTTCTGGTAGATAGCATGTTGCTATTTCAAAAGTTGGCATCATCTCCTCTTCAGATTCCTTCGGGATCTGTCGGTGTTGTGTTGAAAAATGTACCCCCGCCAAGAAAGGCACCCTCGTTGTGGGTCGTCCTGTTTGATGGATTATTATTTAATGAAACTAGCGTTTTACACCCGCTGCCTTTCAAGCTGAAGTTTTAAACAGATACCTAACGAAATCAGCCCGGTGGAGCCATTTTGTCCTGTTTGCTAAGCTGGACCAATGTTGAGCTGACGCCGAAAGAATCCCGTCCGGCGATTCGTTTCGGAGAATCTCAGCGGCTCGTGAGGCATTTTACTAACAGACAGACACGGGCTCTGACGTGAACAGAACTCAGAGGCCCGAGTCTGGGAGTTCGCTGTAGGCCCGACATGAAAAAAAACAAAAAAAAACCTGACCGAGCTCAGCAGAGCAGCAGCAGGACTTTAATCACTGTAGGTCGAAGGAATTTCCTAATTCATTCGGGGCCCTTTTTGTGCGCAGAGTTTCGGATCAGCGCTCATTAGCATTCGTGAGCCTTTAATCTTTGTGACAAAGTCCACCGGGCTTGTTCAGTTCCACGAGGGGGAAAAAAAAAACAAAAAAACAACAACGGCGGACTCTTTCGTCCTGAGCGAGCCGAGTTCTCACGAGTAGTTTCCCACTAATCGTTCATCGTTTATCACGCTGACGTTGACAGAATACGCTCAGCTTTGCAGAAAGGTGACTCTTTTTTATTTTATTTTTTATTTTTACTTTTTTTGTTGCTTCTTCACTCTTCAGCTGTCTGCCGGTCACTTCCCCGGACTGACCGAATGACGTCAAATTAAAGGTTCGAGAGGACTCGGAACACGCTGAACTATGCATACCGTATTTTCCGCACTATAAGACCCGCTGTCAATGAACGGTCCATTTTCAAACTTTTGTCATATATCAGGCACATCGGACTGTAAGATGTGTTGTGCACTCAACAAAACGACGGTGCGCCTTAAAATCCGCCTTATATGTGTAAGAAGTCGTGATGTTTTAGTCCGACTTTGGTGAAACTACGAAGCTCCACCGCTCGCAGCATTAAGGCTCAGTTATAGCCGTGTACGGCTCCGTGCACGACGCTCTGGAGGCGTTTATGCTTTTGTCGGTGCAGTATTATTCCGTGAGTTTTGAACCATTTGATCATCTTTGTGATCTCTCACAGAGGGATCATAGAAATGCTGATACAGGCGAACCAGCTCCGCTAGAGCAGCGAAATCCTCCATTTTTAATGGAGCGCGGTCCGCATGAAGTTACAAAAATTGGGAAGTGCATGAGGATGCGCCTTATAGTCCGGTGCGCCTCATATATGACAAAAGTTTGAAAATGGACCATTCATTGACGGTGCGTCTTATAATCCAGTGCGCCCTGTAGTGCGGAAAATACGGTAATGGTACCAGAAGGCTAACTAACAGTTAAAACATTTATAGAATAAAAATAGACCAGCTGAAGGTGTCAGAAGGGTTTAGAAGAAAGACAAAAAAGATGACAGGTTGGCAGAAGGGGGGGCTAAGGAAAGCCTCAGTCCGTCATGCTCGGTGCGAAAGCCTAAATACACAACTTAGCGTATTTCTGAAGGTTGACGTTTCACTGACGGATTAGTGAGTGAACCTTTTGTCTTTAGCTGTCGGCTTTACCTGCAGTGAAATCAGGCAGATGGTCCCTAAGTGAAGTTTTAAACTGAGGTGGGGGGGTCTCCAACGTCACGGATTATCAGAGTGACGACAGGCGCACCTGTTGCGTTCTTACCGGACTGCTTGTGTTTGTTTTTGTTTTGTTTTTACCTCCCCTCAGAAACGCTTTATCGCACATATTCATCTACGCCTCCTCAGGTGTTTTATTTTTTATATATATATATTTTTTCATCATGATTTACGTCCACCACCTGGGGTTTATTGGATTTACGCGACCTGAGCGCTGGCCCCCGAGGCGGCAGCTTGCGTGCGCCCGTTATCTCCAGCGCCGCAGATGGAGGCCGCCCTAAAGCCGCCAGATCAGATCAGGGCCGAAGCAAACGTGACAGTGCCTCGCTCGTGGGCTTTTCTTCTTCTTCTTCACCTTACTTTCTCTCACCCTCCTGGCCTCCTTTTACCTTTCGGTCGTGTCGGTCACGTTTTTTTTTTTTTTTTTTTTTTTTTTCTCCCATGCCGACACAGAAACGTTAATCGAAGCTCGCAGAGTTTTCTTGTTTTTTTTTATTGCGATTTCAGGAAAGTCGCAGCTGGGAAGGTTTGGGTTTTCTTTATCGGAGCCGTAGTAATCATTTCACCTATTTCACCTGAGTGATACCACCTTAGGGGGACACACACGATCAGATCTGTTCATTAGCACAAAAATTAAAAAAACAACTAGTTTTACGTCCCTCAAAATATAAACCTTCAAAATCGTGTCGTGTTATAAGAGCTGGCAACGTGAACGCAAAGGATAAAGAGAATTAAACAGCTGTACGGAAAAAAGTTGATGGCAAATGGGAAGAAAAATGGGGTTTCTTTTGTAAATCTAGAAGCAAAGTGGAAGTAAACGGTAAAAAAGATGATGATGAGAACCAACTTCTCGTCAACCAGAGTAAAAGCGGGACTGGTTGTTATTGTGCAACAGAGTTTTAAACCAAAACAAAATGGCTCCAACAGTTAATGCTTCTGTTAAAAAGATGCGAGCAACAACCCCCCCCCTCAGTGCGAACAATCGGAAGGATGTCTTCAATCGGCCCACGTTGTTTTGATGAGCCACGCTCGTGACCGACAGCCCGCTCGACAGCCTGGCTGCGTGACGTGACCAGGTCGGGGGGTAATCCTCCTTCCTCCTCCTCCTCCCCCCCCCACCCCACCCCAACCAGAGTTCGGTCAACAGATGGGAACAGGTGGCTTAGCTCCCCTTTATAAACAAGGGGAAGGAGAGGCGACGTCCACCGTAGCTCAGACTCAGAGGAACCGAACGAACGGGTGGGGGGGGGTGGTGAAAAAGACGAAGGCGTCGCGCTTCTAAAAAAACGCTCCTGGACTCGCGTCGCCGGCCCCTCGGTGGTTCTGAGCCGCAACCATGACGGTTATCAAAAGAGGCAGACCGTAAGTACCCACTGGTCCTTAACAGCTTAATTAGACCCAAAAAAAAAGGACTACAAATATGGCTGCTAAACACGCGTGGGTTTGTTTGTATTTAAATGGTCTTTTAGGAATCTGGATCAGATGGAGACGGATTTGTCTGATTGTGAGGTTACATTGAAAGGATGTCTTTCTCCTGCTGGGGGGGGGGGTTGTTTACGTGGCTGTGTAGTTACCTTTAGTTAAATAATCAATGACAAAGCAGCACATTTAAGGCTTTTCCTGGTGGAGGTCATCAATCCTAATTGTTTTGGATTTGTTTTTGTTTTTTTTAAAAAGACTCCTTTTCTTGTTATTTTGCAAGACATTTTGACTAATAACTGAAAACTAAAATCCAGGAGCTGTTCGGTTTTTTTGTTGTTGTTGTTTTTGAGAGCTGAACTCACGCGCAAATCACTCCCGTCCCTCCCTAGGGTCTTTATTGGTACGGCAAAGCTCCTCGGGTGGGCGGCGAAAGACCTCTTCGAGAAATGAGAAAAGAAGTCCGGTCGTCTTTTAAAAAAAAAAGAAAAAAGAAAGCATTTAGTATTTTATTATTTATTTATTTATTCTTTGGCAGCGTTACGCTCGTAGCCAATAGTTTGGCGCTGCTGCGAAAACCGGACGGTTTTGACCTCGAGCAGCCGGACGACACCGCACATCTAGGAATTCTAAATATGCGTCCGTGTTCACGTGGCTCGGCTAAAAAAAATCCTCTTAACCTGGTGACGTGCCTCCGTCTGCCGCGGTCACCTGTGCCGCGCCGACTGTTTGCGGGCGACTCATCAGATTTGGGTTTTAGCGCAGTCAGTCCGGACTGAAATGACCCGGTCACTCCGGTAATTCTCTGTCAGTGTGCCATCAGTGTGGAAACTAACACGAAGACGTGTGTGTGTGTGTGTGTGTTTCAGAGTGCCAACAGTTCCGGTTAAGAACCTGAACGGATCGAGTCCCGTCCATCCTGCCCTGGCAGGTAAAAAAAAAAAAACACACATACTGACTCCTGAGTCCTTTATTTATCAGAAATACCAGAATAATACGATTTTTAAGATGTTCTCTAGAGCTAATGTTCTACTCTGTGGCTGGTTCCGGCGTTTAGCTGACGTTGACGTTCTAGAGAGCAAACGTAGAACAGGGTGT
Organism: Kryptolebias marmoratus; assembly: GCF_001649575.2. Taxonomy (NCBI): domain Eukaryota; kingdom Metazoa; phylum Chordata; class Actinopteri; order Cyprinodontiformes; family Rivulidae; genus Kryptolebias; species Kryptolebias marmoratus. Next base: position 10,147,273 of record NC_051436.1, read on the forward strand.
CACGGTTCTCCCCCCGGCTGTCCCCAGGCATCACGGGCATCCTGATGAGCGCGGCGGGACTTCCCGTCTGCTTGACCCGTCCCCCAAAGCTGGTGCTCCATCCTCCGCCCGTCAGCAAGAGCGAAATCAAGCCCGTGCCGGGCCTGGGCCACTGCTGCCGCAAAACCACGAAGAAGCAAGCCCGCAAAGGTGGGCGGAGAACTACGCAGGCCCCTCCGCTGCGCCCGGCACCAACCGGCTTTGACTCTCGCTTTTTTTGTTTCTCAGGCAAGACACCCGAGGAGGTGGTGAAGCGCTACCTTCAGAAAGTCCGCAATCCTCCCGAGGAGGTGAGTAAGCCTTCTGGAGTGAGCCTAAAAGTTTGTTTTTTGTGTGTGTGAAACAACAAACTGTCCTCCTGACCTGGTTATTCCAAAAATATATATTATAATATTATTAGCTGTCAAAATGTGGAACCTTTCAATAGTTTTGATTAGAATTTTTACTTCTTTTTTGTATATGCGAATCATGAATACGCAGCGTTCATCGCTAAAAGTCTAATTTGGGATAAATGAGCGAAACCGACAGTTGGGTTTTGTTGCCAACAGTCACGAGTCGTAAACAAAACAAAGGCGGGGCGAACGTTTCCTGTTTTTACAAAAACCCTGATGAGTTTGAGTCGCATTAACCCCCAAACCGCCATTTATTGGTGTAGAAATTGTGCAAGAAGCATAAAAATAATTGGAAAAATTTTGTATTTTGATTTTATTACGGCTTTAAACTTTGTGTCCAAGCAGCCAGATGTTCTTGTAATCTTTTAAAGTGGTTTTGAGCCGTAGTTTTTTGTGCTTTCTGAAGGTGTTTCAGTTTTTTCTTTGGCATAAATGGATTATATTCAGTATTTTTGGTTGTTAAAACGCCTAACTCTGAAAAAACAAAACCAAACGGATGAACGAGTGTTGTGTCGACTCATAACACAGCAGATAATTTAGCTAAGAACCCATTTTGAATTTTAAAAGAACCTATTTTAAATCGGTATATTAACAAGTAGCAAGCTAACGTGCCAGCTAGCTTCATAGCTAGTAACTTGCTAGCTAGGACGGAAGTTACTAGCCTAATTTGTCCTAATTTCTTTAGTTTAATCCATGACAAATGTTAAAGATAATAATTTAACACATTAAATAGTTCTCCAGCTTTGTTGAAGGTCTTTCAACTCGAGGAATTAACCAGTGTTGTGTCAACAAAAACTCGTTTTAGCTCAACTAGCTTGCTGCTAGCTAGTTGAGCTAGCTAGTAACTTTGTTGCAGGCATTCTGTCACAAAAACAGAATTTGTTCCCGTTTTCTTTTTTAGTTCGACAGACAGAAAAACAAAAGTACTTCAGCACCAGCAGAGATTCCTAAAACATTACTAGTTAAAGAAGAAATTGACGTCGGTAGATGATTAACCGACGGATGATTCAACCGTGTCGGGTTCCTGTTTCACAACCTGACGCTTCTTTTGTCCTTCGCCTGTCCACAGAAAATGGGAGAAAAAGCAGCCAGGGTATTAAAAAAATGAAGAAAAATAAAAAAAATCTTAAGAAATACTTCAGCTCAGTACTATAAGTTTGACAAAAAAAAATAAAACAGGAAGCAAAATACATGTTCAGAGTTGTTTTTGAGACAGTATAATGTCCAAATAAAACAACCTGGTTTTAAAATAGCACTCTGGTGATAGAAAATATAAAAGGAAATAGCTTGTCAAGTCCTTCATCAATGGAAGGCAGGTTGGTCGTTATTTCATAAATAATAAATGGTGAAACTCCGATAAACTCTTTTAGTACATCTACTGATATATCTGCCGCAGGAAGGGGTTCAGAAACGCGCAAAATGGGCCAAAACAGAGCGTTGAACTCGTGGTCTCGTTTCCAGGACTGCACCATCTGCATGGAGGCGCTGTCGGGCCCGTCGGGCTACAAGGGCCCCGGCGTGGGCGGCATCTCCCGCGCTGAATCGGTGGGCCGCCTGGCTCAGTGTGGTCACCAGTACCACCTCCAGTGCCTCGTCGCCATGTACAACAACGGCAACAAGGACGGCAGCCTGCAGTGTCCCACCTGCAAGACCATCTACGGCGTCAAGACCGGCAACCAGCCCCCGGGCAAGATGGAGTACCACGTCATCCCGCACTCGCTGCCGGGCCACCCGGACTGCAAAACCATCCGGATCATCTACAACATCCCTCCCGGCATCCAGGTAGGAGTCGGCGGGACGGCGGCTCTGAGGAAGAACCTCAGACGGGAGGGGAAACACCATAAATAAATAATTGAACTTGCTAGGATTACCGTACCTCGGACGTTATTGTCGGAATTAATTTTTGCTCCTGCCGTTTTAGGGTCCCGAGCACCCAAATCCAGGGAAACCATTCACGGCACGTGGGTTTCCCAGACACTGCTACCTTCCCGACAGCGAGAAGGGGCGCAAGGTACCTGTAAAGAAAAATACTGTCTCACCCGTCTTAGCGATGAGTTGGCGGTGACGTCCTTTTCTTGAACCCCTCCCTACCCACCCAGGTCCTGAGGCTGCTGCTGGTGGCGTGGGACCGCAGGCTCATCTTCTCCGTGGGCACGTCCAGCACCACGGGGGAGTCCGACACGGTCATCTGGAACGAGGTGCACCACAAGACCGAGTTCGGCTCCAACCTCACGGGCCACGGCTACCCGGACCCGGGCCACCTGGACAACGTCCTCGAGGAGCTGAGGGCGCAGGGGATCAACGAGGAGGAGTGCCTGCCCAGGGAGTGAGCGGGGGGGGGCCGGGCCGCGTGGGAAGAGGCGGAAAAGGACGGAACGACGGCGGCGGAGGACTTTCGAAGGCTGAACTCTGCTTCTCCTGGCTGCGCGAGACAGCCAGGAGGTCACTGCGCTCATACGAGCCGCCATACGCACCCGAGAGAGACTCGATAATAACAGAGAGACTAGACGAGAATGTATTCGATTTTTTTTTCTTTTTTTTCTTCAGTAATTATGAAGTGTTTTATTGTTGCTGCTGCTGCTGCTAAGTGGGACCGAGGGAAACGTAACACAAAGAAAGGTGATATTTTTATGTGGAACTGAGGGGGTAGTGTGTGTGAGTGTGTGTGTAGGGGGGTGTGCGTGTGTGTGCAAACAAAGGAAAGTGTTTTCCAGCTTTTATTTTCCAAGCAGAACATCCTTTTAACTTCAGAGAACAGCTCAACTGGGAACCTGAGCGCGGATATCTGCTGCCCTCTAGTGGCTCTTTTCGAAAACTACATCACTTTTTAGGTTTGGTTTTTAACTCTTGTATATTCTATAAATACTTGATATGTGGCATTAATTACTTTCATTCAAGGTTTTTACTTTTTAATGGTAAATATTCTTTTATATGGTGTTTTTCATTGTATTGTTGTTGTTTTTTTGTTTTTTTTTTTAATTTTCCTCCCGATGACTGAAACAAGATGGTTTAGATAATCCGCCGGTGAAGAGTTTGCCTGAACTGCTTTCTCCGTACGTGGCTGTTTTTGTTTTTTTCTTTTTCTTTCCCAAAGTTTTGCATCCGATAAGCTCACGGACCGACAGATGACGAGTCACCAATCCCCCACCCCTCCCTGGGGTTCCCACGTCTCCTCGCGTCAGTGTTAAACGTTCATGGCCGATCGAGGGAAAAAAGCGTTGGATCGTGGAGCGCAGCCCGTCCGGTTGCAACAAATTCTCCAAAATAAAATAAAAAAACTAAGATTAGACCCCCCCCCCAGTTCCCCGTCTGAGCTCAGATTTGCACAGTGCTTTCTACTTAGTATCACAAAGAGAAACGGGACAAGTTTGGAGCTGCTGTACTTTTTTCGTGTAGGGACACAGACGCCAGCCTCAAACGCGGTCGCCGCTCGTTGTTTTCTTTTATATCCGCCATTAATTAATTTATTCCCCCCCACCACCACAAACACACACAGAAAGACTGACATGACGTGGATCCTGTCACCGTTCACTTCGGTGTGAGATGATTTCAAGCGAGGTGTGTTTTTTTTTTTTTTTGGGGGGGGGATACTAACGTAGATCGACGCTGAAAAAAACATTTATACTTTATGATACTTTGTTATGTGTGTGTGTGTGCGTGCGTGTGTGTGGACAAGTTTGAATTAAACATTTTTTTAAGTTTCAAAGAGAAAGCCGGAGTCTCGTCTTGTTTGCTCCGGTTTTGAGGCTACGTGAACGCCTCTCCCTCTCTCTGGGGCTCAGAAGGGACGAACAACGAGAGCCCAACGGGCGCTAAAATGGTGGCGCGAGCAGGGAAAACCCAACGACGGACTCAGCTACGGATATATTTTCCAGCTGCGGTGACCCAAGGCCACTCGTTGGTCGTAAAACACCGAGCAGGAGGGGTCTTGAGAAGATCTCCAAGAAATCACACAAACAGGAAAATAATTCTGCCTAATCGCTTATTTTGACATATTTACACGAAAGGAAAAATGGCAGCCACGAATAGGTTGTGGAAACAGATCTGCTGAGGTGGTTTTCGTTGTTGTTACGTCGCTTCCTGCACCGGAAGTGCTACAGCTAGCTGCAATTGTTTTATTTTATTTCTTGAATCAGGTTTGATTTCAGACAGCAGCTCGCTCAGACTAGCCGTCCGCCCGTCGCTCTGATCCGTTTGTCCAAACTGAGGTTGTTCACGGAGCTCCCTCCGACAGGTAAGATACTCGCTGTTCACAGCAAACAACCAGGGACACGATCAAACAAAGCATCTTCTAATAAGACAGAGAGTTCGTACAAGGCCAGCGATGGGGCTTCGATCGACAGCATCTTATGGACGGAGCAGAGAGAAGCCCGGAACAAAGAAGGCGTCGACTCGTATAGGTCCTCGGCTCCGCCCGATACAGAGGACCGGAGCGCTGCGTAATCGTGCTGTGTGTCGCCCAAAAAAAAAAAACTGGCTTTAACTGGTTCAAGCAAGAGATGGGGTATAAGCAGGCGGCAGCCATCAGTGAACTGCTCACGGATCCTTCGTTTCTCTTCAGGGCGTATCTAACAAACAGAAGATCTGCCGCCTGTCGGAACGCCGCCCAGCACCGGCCGCCTCCCGCTGTCCGGATGGGAAACTCCTTGCAGACTGTAAAGCTCGGGGGGAGTTCCTCTTGTGAAATGTGGGAGCGTCACTCCGGACCAAAACTAAACGTGTTTTCAAAGCCGTCCTCTTGTTCACAAAACTTTCTTCTTCTTCTTCTTCTTCTGCATCGGCACAGTCCACGTCACCAACCGAGGGCTGTAACTCCGCCCACAGAAACTCTGAAAACAAGTCATTATTGTTTTAGATCAGAGAAACGGACCACTGGAGGGTTTAACGATATTTTATTTCCCATCTTTAAGTGCTCGCTTTGGTTTCCTTTGAAATAGGCGTTCTTCCGTAGTTCCCGTTTCCAGCTTCGTCCGTTAGTAATCAGCACACCTGCTCCATTTTCTCCACAGATTTCCTTTTTTTTTTAATTTTTTTTTTTTTTTACTTCCGTCATCTCGTCTGTATATCTGACGAGATTATTTCATTTCGAAGGACCGCCCCCGCCTCCCCTCCGGCCCCTGCTCCTACCGCCTCGCTGCCGGACGTTTTAGCAAATGGCCGGATTACAAGGATCGTTGGCAATCCTGATTTCGTCCTCACAAGACGAGCAGTTTATCTGCAGATTAGTCTGGCTCCTGGATTAGGCGACGGGATTACATCTACCTTAATGGAAGTGGAAAAATGTACCAAGACGAGTGAACGCGTCGTGAAAGGACCCCCAGATAAGGGACTCGTCGTCAGAGATACGAGGAGTCAGACGGGAACTCGCAGCTGTTTCAGAGTCACCTTGAAGCGCATTTAAAAATAAATCTGATGCTCTGCTTTTTGATTAAAAACCTGATTAGAAGTCTGAAAATCCAACAATAAAAGGTGAAACACTTGAAATCTTTCGCGTCCCGATCTCCTGGCAAAACAGCAACAACAAAAAAAAAAAACAGAAGAAGAAAAAGCAGCGACGTTAGGGACGTCAGGTTAGGGAGCAGCAGATGGGTAACCAGCTCTAATCGGCGCCACGTCTTTGTTAAGCCGGACTGGCGGTAACCTGCGCCTTCGTTCGTGCTCCTGTTAGATAAAATATCTGGCCACCCGCTGGACGAATCTGAATGAGACCCGCAGACGGCGTTCGCCTATGGCCGGCTGACGTTCGGAGTCAGCCCGTTTCAAGATGGCTGCCGCAGCCAGCTGACCTTAGGAGACGCAACAATGGTTGTAGTTCTGTCAGTTTTCCAGATGCTGATCTGAAATGCGGTGTGCTTTTAGCTGAGAGTCGTTCACAACTCACGCTCCGAGGGCGACTCGCTGCAGGAAATCTTTGCCTGCAACAAGAGCATTACCTGTTGGGGCCAACCTCATTTGTCTGTTAGCAAAATATCTCATGAACCACTGGCTTGATTTTAACGAAACCTCCCAAACGTAACCACTGGATGCACGTCTACAGCTGATTGAACGTCCAGGTCAATCCAACTCAATCTGGCCACCGCAGGGAATCAAAATTAGCCCACGCAAAAAACGGCTCTAACTCAGTTGGTTTTACAGGTACCGAGCCAGAACTCGGCGCGGTAGTAGCTGGGAGTCGTCCCCAACGCGCGCTTTGAGTGCATTCCTTAGTCGGAAAAGCCCGGCGTGAAACGCTGCGAGCGACGGGGCGTTCCCCGTGAGGCGTCTGACGAAGTGGCTCAGAGAGGAGACCAGCTGAAGGGAAAACGAGACATTTTTTTTTTTTTTTTTTT
>NC_051436.1:10154825-10166669 GCF_001649575.2 Kryptolebias marmoratus
GGGGGGGTCTCTTTCACCGTTGCCGGGGCAACGTGATGTCACAGTGACATCACGCGGCATTAAAAGCTTTTAACCGGATTTCTCGCCTGCCTTAGGCCCCATTTTGAGTCCTCTTTCAGCGAGGCTCGGGGGGAAGGGCGCGCAGGCAGGACGGAGGTGGCTCGTTCTCTCTCCCTCCCTCCCCCGCAGAAACCAGCCCAGCTCCTCCAACAGTAAAAAGGCTTTCAAACTCAACCCTTCCAAAAAAAAAAAAAGAGGTCCTCTGCGAGCACGAAGCCTCGCTCGAGGCCAAGGGGAGGCGTTTCAAAGCAAAACACAAATAAAAAGCCCCAACATGGCAACAGACGATAACTTCAGCTACCTGATGCCGGTGCACGGCGAGAAGCACCGGCGGGCGCCCAACTGGACGGACGGCGAAATGAAGGCCCTCCTGTACGTGTGGGAGGAGCACCACAATGAGCTGAAGACGAGCAAGAGGAACGCCAAGGTCTACGAGAAGATGTCCCAGCGCTTCTACCAGCTGACGGGCGAGCAGCGCTTCAAGGAGGAGATCAAGATGAAGATCACCAACATGTCGTTCCAGTTCAGGCAAGTCCTTGCAGGTCCGAACTGCCGGAGGGCCCCTTGGCATGATCGTCGACCTGTATTTGAAATGCCTTGTTTTGCTTTCCCAGGCGACTGAAAGCCACAGCCATCGAGTCGAGCGAGGCGCCCGACTGGCCCTACTACAAGCCCATCGAGAAGATCCTCTCCAAGCCGCTGGAGAACGGCAGGGTGAACTCTCTGGAGTTCCAGCCCCCCGCCGCGGGGCCCTCCACCTCGTCCCAGGCGGCGGACAACGCCCTGCCCCAGTCGGAGGAGGCCGCGATGGGGTTCCTGCCGGAGTACACGGGCTCCTCGGATGAGATGGAGATCAAGCGGGAGCTGGACTCGCTGAGCTCCGACAGCGACCGCACGCTCGGCTCCAGGTAAACCGATCCGAACCGTCCGTCGTCATTCGAATCCATCAAGAGTACTTGCCTCGCCGGACGCCACTACACAGTTCTGTCTCCTGTCCCTCCCCCCCCTCAGCTCCCACCCCATCTCGGCCAGGAGGAGGCGCGCCAGGAAGTGCCTGTCCCTGAAGAGGCGGAAGCTGCAGGTGATGCAGGACGTGCTGAAGCAGCAGAAGAAGGCCACCCGCGCCGTGGAGGAGACATGCCGGGAGGTCCGCCGGGCCCTGCATCAGCAGAACCTCCTCCAGGTGCAGTGTCTGCAGCTGCAGGAGAGGATGATGAACCTCCTGGAGAAGATGATCCAGCCTCCCGCCGCCCCGCCGGCGCCGGCGTGGGGCCAGATCGTGGCGAAAGAGCCAGCGAAACCCTAAAGAGCGGGAAGCCGAAGGGTGGTTTCTTCGGGAGAAACCATTCTCTTCCACTATTAGCAAAAGTTATGTCTTTTTATTTAGAATTTCTTCTTATTATTTTTTATTATGTTCAAAAAAAATGACACCATAACTGTTATAAGACCATAGAGGGTGAAGGCATGCACTAAAAATCTGCTTTAACCGTTTATGAGGCTGCCTGAAGCTGAAAAACTGTAAATACACGGTAAAACTTTTTGCCTCTACTGTTAGACTCCGATGTTCAGTTTTTAATTATTTTTAGTTCATTACTAGTTGATCAAACTCTTTCTTGATAACTTGCCAAGTACCTCATTAAAACCGTTAAAACTGCTGTTTGAAATCTTGCCTGTTTTTTTTTTTCTTGTTTCTTCCTGTTATTTGCATGTTTGGAACCTCTTGTGTCAAAAAGTTGCCCCAAGAGATGAGAAATTAAATCGTTATTTACCGTAAATTGTGAAGCAGTTGCTTCTTCAGGTGGGTTAAATGTGAGGGGAAAGTGATCTTTGCGGGGGGGGGCCTTTTTCTTTCACACAAGACTGAGACGGAACCGGTGCCGACCTTGGTTTCTTAACACTGATTAAAAAAAAAAAAAAAAGCTGTTTTCAGATTTTAAAAGCATTCAAGGTACATCTAATTGATTTGTAATGAAAAGTGTACTAAAAAGGGCTAAACATTTTCCTATTTTTATCCACAAAGCGTCTGATTTTACAAAAAAAAGTATACTAACAGTATGCAAGTTGCCGCAAATGTTGCATTTGCCGCAGATGTTCTCATCTTTTATTCATAAATGATGTTAAAGATGACTTCTTCGGGCTATCGTAAGGTTTTTCTTTAGACTTCGGCTGCTTTTTCACTTATTTTCAGTCCAGTAGCCGACAGTACCTGACTATTTCCAGAAAACCCTCTCTTTTTTTCTTTAATATAAATCATTCAGGCATAAAGAAAGACTCCTAAACTGAAGGAATAAATCAATTTTGTGCGTTTTAGATAATAACTGGCTAAAGTTATGAGCTAGCTAGTTACTTTAGCTAGTTTTTAGCCACTGTGACAGGAGATTAATGTAAAAGTTCCTAGCTAGCTCATAACTAGCTAATTTCACAAGCTAGCTAGTAACTTTAGTTAGCTACTACCTACTGTGACAGATGGTTAATATAAAAGTTATGTGCTAGCTCATAACAAGCTCATGTTAAAAGCTAGCTAGTAACTAGCTAACTACTGTGGCAGATGGTTACTAGCTAGCTCATTACTAGCTAATCTTACAAGCTAGCAAGTAATGTTAGATGGTCAATAAAAAAGTTCTTAGCTAGCTCATAACTAGCTAATATTACAAGCTACTAAGAAACTTTAGTTAATTACTAGCTAGCTAGTGTTAGTATAAACCTAGTAGCTAGCAAGATACTGGCTAAACTTACTAGCTAGCTCATAACATTAGCTAGTTATAAGATATGTAGCTATTAAACATCTGTCACAAAGACACAGTTTGTTTACATTTATTTTGTTGCACATGCTATACATTTTTTTGAGGCCTGGCACCTTTTTATTTTATTTTATTTAATATATGTTACAATACACCAAAATATAATATTTTTGGTTAACAGGATTAGAATAAAACAAGTAAAGGAGCACTGTGTTCAAAATTATGTTGGCCTGGAACTATTGTTTAAAACCACTAAATAATCACACAAACGTTTTGCAAATATTGTATAAAGGTAATGGGAATGGCTCACTTTTGCACAGTAATATTTATATGGTTTTAAAATTATATGAAGGCTAGATTTTAAGCACTAATTAAAATGACCAGTTCTGTGTTCAATCCCCAGTTTTACCTGAGGTCTTTAAAGCTTCCTGAAATGCAAAACCTAACGTAAGAGGATATTGATAGTTAAGAGATTAAACTGTCTAAATGTTAGTAGCTCATCCTTAATGAAAATGACAAACGCAGAGGTGTTTTCACTCTCTATGAAACCTGGGCACAAGCACGAAACTGTAAATAAAACGAAAGGAAACAAGTTGTCTACTTTAAAAAAAAATACAATCAATAACCCAGTTATCACATGGTATTGGTTCAAGTGCCCAGTAACTCCCCTTCTTTTGTAAATGTTTAATCTGCTCTGCCCATGTGTAGTAAAGCTGTGTGTGTGTGACCGTTACAGCCCTTTGACCACCATAGTTATTGTTTTCAAGCCTGTGATATGAATATGAAACTATAACCCACATAGAAAATCAGCAGAGTGACACTTCTTAAACCAAGCAGGTAGGATTTATATTATAAATTTCTCAAACTGTGGCAACCAAACAAACATTGTTGTTATGTTTTGTACGTTTTAAGTGTACAGCGCATTTGTTTGGGGTTACCGCCGAGTTTAAATCCTATCATTTGTACGTTTTAATTCTGACTTTTTAAATTTGACTCAAATCAGAGCAAAATAAAAAGGCACGCAACTGCCACGAGCGTCAGCCAATCGCGTCGCTACTGCCTCCAGCATCAGCCAATGGCGTCACTCCGAGCGTTTGAATGTCGAAAACGAGACGAGCGCGCCGATTGGCCGAACGGGAGGCATCACGTGGTCGAGGGACGTTACGCTGTCATAGTTACGGTGAAAGACGCTTCGCGGTTTCTCCCCGACTGAGGAGGAGGTTCGGGAGGTGGAGCCGTGGGATCGCGTTGCCGTTATGGAGCACCGAATCACGGCGAGGACTGGAAATAACACTGAATGAGTAACGCGAAATTAAATATTGTAAACTTAATTTTATTTATTTATTTTTTCACGGACTTGCTGTGGGAGTTTTTCCGACACTTTTCAACTCTTTACAGGTAATTTCCCCCCTCTTTCGTTCGAACGGTGTTGACGCGAACACGCGTCAAAGTAAACTAACTTTGTCGTTACTGCTAAAAATAAAATAAAATAAAGATAAGCAGCAGCCAGGTCTCGGCAGGCAGGTGTTAAATGGAAAATGTTCGCTTTTTGTGGCGACCTGAACCAGGTTTTTGCCCGAAACCAAAGCGTCTGGTTCCCATTAAAGCGCTGTGAGCAGAGAGCCAGCTGGCACTTTGTTCTGGGGGAGGAGGGATGAATGTGGGCTGTGTTTGGACAGAAAAGCTTCCTCTGTACCCCCCTTTATTGACAGCTAATTGCTAAAATAAGATTGATGCCAGTTTAACTTTGTTATTAAGCTGCTTTGTTGAGCAAATCTTTGTAAAACAGAGCTAGAAAACCCCCACTAATATAGACTTTTGGTGGTTTAAATGTCTGTTTGACTACAGATTTGTTTATTTTTTTTATCCTAAGCTTATGTAGGTCGATATGGATGCATTTAAATGCTTGGTCATGTGTTTCAAACCACATATTAGAATCGGTGGTTCCCAAAGTTGGGGTCGGGGGTCCCGCTGTGGGTCACAAAGCACCAAGTGGATGGTCGAAACCATCCATCCATCTATTTTCTTTTACTCGCTTCTCCATTCCGGGTCGTGGGGTGCTGGTGTCTATCTCCAGCACTGCCTGTGCGAGAGGCGGGGGACACCCTGGACAGGTCGCAAGTCCATCACAGGGACACATGGAGACAAATGAGAGTTACCAATGAAGCTAACATGCATGTTTTTGGTCTGTGGGAGGAAACTGAGCACAGGGAGAACATGTAAACTCCACCCAGAAAGGCCCCAGGCCGGGATGCGATCCTGCGACCTTCTTGCTGGGACGGCTCTTACCACTTCGCCGCTGTTCCACCAAGTAAACTTAAAAATAAAATAAAATAAAAGGCATCCCCAGCCGCCTCTGAGGTTGTCTCACCGTCGTGGCCGTTTTGGTCAAACCTTGAGAGTGACATCAGGGGCAAACTCGTACGATACAGCTCACACACTCCGTTAGCCCCTGAAGCTTGAGCTGGGGATGACTCTCAGCTACTGCCGCGTCGACGTCGGTGTCCGTAAGATCTGCTGAGGTGTTCAGAGTCCGGTTCTTCCAAAACCCGTCCGTCACAACTCTACTCTAGCGTCTCTGACGTTTTACTCCTGCTCGCGACTCACTTGTTTTTGGCAGAATGTCAAAGGTATTTTCAACGAGCATTAAACCTCCCCATGTTGCCATATTTGGGCTACCAGTTGACTACAGCTGTTTTACTTCTAATCAATTAGTTATTTTAGCGTTTACTTCTTTTTTGGCAAGACGTCGTCTCCTTTTAACTGAAGAAGGTTAGATACTCAATGAAAAGCAACTCTGATCAATTTTATAGCACATGGCATCCCTTACTAACTTTTTTTCCACTCTCCTCATGATGGACCCCTCTCCCATACCATCTCAAATCTTTTTTTTTTTGGGGGGTATATGCTTGTGTAGATATATATGTATATAAAGATGTACGTATGTGTGTGTTTATGTATGTGTAACAAAAAGGAAAAGAAGGGGAAAAAGTGTTATTTAGGAGGTGAAGTGATACATGGTGTTTTTATTTGTGCTGATATTGTTTTAACTTTATTTGTAACATAGATGTGCAGTGATCCGATAGCACTGTTTTCGGTTGTAATGTGCTTTACTTCTAATAATTATAACTATTAATACAAGATCCGCCGAGGTAGAGCCATCGTTATGTAGGATGGGGGTCGACTAGCTGAGGCAGCCATCTTGAGTCTTTATTTTGTGGTTTGAAAGCTGAAACGTGAGCATAAAATCTTCTTAAACCTGTTTGTGATTCGCTGTATTGTTCTTTAAATTGCCCATTTTTTTGTGTGTTTCTCTCTGTTTCAGTGCAGGATGACAACAACACAATAGTGTTGGCCAATCTGCAAGTTTGTCCCAATCCCCACACCCTGTGTGCCGCATCGCACAGACAACTGCGGCAGCCATGAGGATCCAAGGGCAACCCGAGGGCGCCAGGAGGCGTCTGGATTTAAGTGCGGCCGGTGAGCTCAGGGGTGTGGAGGTAATCCGGGGCCGGGCCGGATACGGTTTCACGATCTCGGGCCAGAAGCCGTGCCTGCTGAGCGGCATCATGGAGGGGAGTCCCGCCCACCTGGTGGGGCTCAGACAGGGCGACTGCATCATGGCCGTCAACGGGGCGGACGTGTCCGCCGCCCAGCACGAGTCCGTGGTGCAGCTGGTCGGCGGCTGCGCGGGGCCCTTGCGCCTGGTCGTGCTGGCGGAGCGTCGGATCATGGGCAACCCCATCCTCAACGACGCCAAGTTCGGGTTCGCGCGGAAGAGCGGCGTCTTCCCAAAGCCGGCCGTTCTCCGGACTATATCGGACGATTCGGGCAATTCGTCCTTCAGCTCCGACCGAGCGGCCGTTGCCAAACAGAGACCCGTTTCAGAGCCTGACATGTCCCAGTGGTCACAACGGTGGAGCGTTTCAGCTGAGCAAACGAAGACGGCAACACCCACGGCGAGGGACACAGATTCTGTCTTCACAGACACGGAGGAAGTTAACCCACACTGGGCCGTTCTGAACATGACTCTGGTGGTGGGCTACTTGAGCTCCACGGAGTTGATCTTGAACCCTAATGACTCGGAGGACGACTGTTTAAAAGCCGTTCGGGAAAGGATCCGACAGCTGGGCACCGAGCAGAACACCCATACTCTGGTAATGATGAAGATCATGTTCGATTGCATCCGGCTGTGCGACGACGCGGGAGCCGTTTTGGCCGCTTTCCCCGCCGAGAACCTCGTTTTAGGAGCTGTGTGCGCAGAAGACCCGCGCTTCTTTTGCCTGGTCACGACAGCGCACGTTATTGACGGCCGCGTACCAAAGGACGGTCCCCTGCGGGCCTCCTGCCACGTATTCTTTATCGACCCGGAGCTGGGAAACCACAAGGACCACAAAGGGATCGCCGACCGCTTTGGCTTTGGCTGCACCCCGGATCCAGATGCCTTCGGCTGCCTGGAGTTCCCTCAGACTCCCCCGGACGTCCTTCACTTTGTAACAGTCCTGTACAGCGACATGGGGGAGGCGGTGGAGAGGCTCCGGGCCAGGCTGAACTCGGAGGCTCAGCAGCAAGCGAAGGAGAGCGGCGACGCCAGCAAGCAGGGCAGCGCCAGCAGCAACGGGGACAGCGGGATTGGAAACGCCTCTCCGCCTGAGGAGAGAGCTGACAGGGATTTCCCTCCCGAAACCCAAAACCATTCCTGGGCCCACCTCCCCAGCTGTCCGTGGGATTATCCTCCGGCTGAAGGCCTCACCCCAATAAACCTCTTCAGGGCTAGCCGACCACTTAATCCGGAGTACATCGCCAGCACACATTCCCTTTCAGAGTCTCTGCCCGGGCCGGACTCCCTAACCAGCTTTTACGGAGGTCCCCCGCCCAGGCTGGAGTTCCGCTTCAAGCCCCCACCCCCTCCTCTACCTGTGGTTAAAAAAAACAACTTCTTGGCAGATCCCCTAAGAAGCAGCCAGAGGTGGTTCTCCAAACCAAAGTGGGCCAAAGCCCCGAGCGGCGACGCCGTACCTCGTGAGGCGTCCACAAGCGCCGCGACTAACCCGACCCCACCAGCGACGGGTCAGATCCCCACAGACGGGTCCACGGAAGTCATGATGCCTCCCAGGGACGAGTGGACCAAAAGGTTTCTCGAGCAAAGACAGAAACAACGGACGGACGGAAGCGGCAAACATGTAAGTTTGTTTTTTTTTTAAATTTCTTTGTATTTCAGCGCTGGAATCTGCAGCTGCAGACCGAACTGGTGGCTTAAAAGGCAAATTTTAAGAAACCTTTTGTCCAAAGTAAATAATCACAATAAATCTTTAGTTACAGTCCAGCTCGATGGGACTTAAGGTGTCCTGATTTAAACGGCCTCATTCTGGCGGCACAAAAAATTAAAAAATTATGTTTGGTAGACTTTTAAAGTGTTTTTAACTTGCAGCGTCTTCAAAAATATCCATTCATTTCCCCCCGCGAACATCCAGGGTGGGATCCGTTTTCGGCGTCGGTCTCTTCTTTGCCCACAAGATGTCCCCACGCGTCCACGCAGTCCCTCCCGGGAGAGCGGCGCTGTGTGTTTAACAGACTCTCGGGAGCGTTTCCTCCTGGAGGGCTCCAATTAGACTCCGTGTCGACGAGCGTGCGATTGCAAATTATAGGCACAAGCCGTGGGTGTCGGATAAAATTTGGACCAAAAATAAAATGTCTCTCCACCTCCCATATGCTCCATTTGTTCCTGTGTGTGTTTCTGCGCCTCCTCTCAGAGCTGGGTCGGGTGTTTGTTCTCCAGCTCGCTTTAGATCAGAAAGGAGACAATCTTAGACAGGAAGCCGGGCGTGGGGGGGTGGAAGAAAATTACAGGGTAGAGCCCGTGTCATACGTGGGTAATTATCTGCAGTTCCTTAAAGTCTTGCTTTTTCTTTTTTTTTCTTTTTTTAAACTCTGGGCTCGACCTCTGAGCTGGAGGTGGCTCGAACGCAGGATCTCTCCTTATTTGTTCACGCCGAGTCCTGACGGAGCTTTTCCAGACCCCTCCAGCTTTAACGAGTTTACTTCTAATCTCGAGTACACTGTAAAAACACAACGTTCTATTCCTCCTACACGAGTGACAGTTCCAGAAAAAAACAAAACAAATCAAGACTGCACACGATTAAAGTCACAAAACAACAGAAACGGACAAAAAAAAAAAAACAAGTCCTGACAACAGGTGGGGGAAAAGCTTCAGCCTTGACCCACGTCTGCGTGACTAAACTCAATAAGAACGTCAGTCAGACATTCACAGATCTGACAGTCTCCATGTTTGTGTTTCCTTTCTCCGAAGGGATCCAGGTTTTGGGGCATGGGTGTCGTCCGCGCCTCCCGATGGCGTTCCGCCAGACGCCTCAGCATGGCACGGTCTCTGGATGATCTGGAGGTAGGCATCGAGTTCTTTTACTTACCGGGGCTGTTTTGTTTCCTTTTTTCTTAAGGTCTGAAACCGGTTCAAGTTTCTCTTAAAACTTGAAACGTCCCCTTTTGCTTAAGGCTGGCTGCGTCTCGTTGTGCTGTGCTCGCCGCTCAGGTAGTGTAACTGCCTGTGCTTGTGAGTGCGTGTGTGTGTGTTTGGCCTGTCTGTTAGCGAAATACCTCAACGCTCACTTGATGCATTTCAGCAAAGCGCTCGGGAAGTGACCGTGGGGTGTGCGTCCGCAGTTTGGAGTCAACCCTGTTCACGCGGAAACGGTTACGGCGCTGACATCAAGTGTGGTAGTAGCCGAGAGTCAGCCCAGACAAACACTCTGAGTGATGACGGACCGCGTGGGATCTTTGTTTGAAAGTTTGGCGCTAAAGGCGGCGGGCAGCGTGCCTTTATTTATTTATTTATTTACTTTGAGGAATGCTCAGCCTTTCCTGTAGTTTGTCAGTCCGGGAGCAGAAGAGTCACTTTGCATCATTAACGTGGAACCGTACCCTGCGTTTTTTTCTGGTCCCGCTCCGCTTCTTTGCTCCTTCCGAACTCCGAACTCCCGTGCTTGCCGCTGTGCTCGTGGCGAGAGGGCAGCTTCGCGCGCGCACAGACTGGCCTTTGTGCGGGAGCCCCTCACGTTAACGGCACTTAGGGAACGCCTCTTCCTCCAGCAGCGTTACCGATTCGCTCATAACTTGGATAAACAAACCCCTGCGATCACACGCCACGTTGTGTTCCCCTACACACCTGAATGCCACACGTTTAAACTCCAGGAGGCAGGCCCCCTCGGGTTTGTCTCGATACACTGAACAGGGCTGTTGTTTCACATCCCCCCACCCCAACACCACCACCACCTTTTGAAGCAGGCCCGCGAGACGGCCGTGAAAGGCAGCGAGGCCGTGCGTTCCTGTCTGATTATCAGTTCACAGACCCGGCTCCAGGCTGCACGTTCCTGCTGGAAAACGGTTTGGATTAGAGACGCACCGACTGCTTGGCGGTGGACGGAAATTGTCCAGTTTTCTGCTCAGCAGGTGAGCGAATCTGAGAACCCCCCCCCCCCCTTTTTTTTTTTCTTCTTGTGGCTAATTTGTTCTTGTCGTGGCCCATCCTTACTGTGAAGGTTTTTACGACTATTAATATCTACGAGGTGTCATCTAACGGTGACTATTCTTACCAAGTGCTCATTTTATTGTTCAGTAACGTGTGGGCTGAGGTTGGCGTTGGAAGCATTTGGAAGTCCAGCTTACTTTGTGAATAATTAGTCAAGTTTGCAAGCAGGGGAAATAAATAAATGCGGGTTTAATTGCTGTTATTATCAAACTGATATTTGGCAAAACAAACACTGTTTTGTATGCTTTCATTTGTAGTTCTTAGGAAGAACAGACGGGTCTGTTGTTGGTTACCCGTTATCCAATCCTGGTTCTTTAGGGCAGCGGTTCCCAAACTTTTCAGCTTCCGACCCATAAAATAACTGCGACAGGTGTGTGACCACATCTGTTGACTGTTTAAACATCCAAAAGTGCTGATGATCCTGTTAAATAAGGGCATAATGACAACATCTTAGTCTCCATTTTGCTATTTTTGGAATCATTAAATAACTTGTATTTCAGTTTTATGTAACAATTATGGTGTAAATATTTTATAAAAAACGGGTTTTTAATTGTAACCGCTCGGAGCTGGATGTTTCCTCTCGTCTCGTATTGCACTTTGCGTCTTCCTCCTTCGGTTTGCTTCTTTTTAGAATATTTTAACACAACGTGTTCGTGTCCCAACCTGTCTTGGACACCTCTCTGGTACACAGACCGGATAAATCTGGACTTTTAAATGAAACGACGGAGACTTTTAGAACAGATCAGGATTTGCAGGATTTCTGGAAAATACCAGGATTAATAATATTAGTTTATGTGGTGAAGTTTGTATTTGCCAACGTGACACTTTCATCATCCCATCTGATCCTGGAAGGGTGAACCTTCCTTTCTTTTTTTCATTTTTACTTTTAATGGAAAAGAAACCCAAATGGTATCTTTATAATATCATAATAATAATTCTTTTTGGTTATATAAATAAATACACCCTGAACCCACAGAATAACAGACAGATTTCCTGCGATTTATTGTCCGGTTTATCAAATCGAACATTTAGCTGCTATAAAAAGGTTTCTGTTTAACAACAAATCAATCCTAGTTAATATCTTTTTTGAGGAACGGCGCCGGCTGTGAAGAATCGATTCTGGCCGCCCGAGTTTAAAGGTCAGGGGTCACTGCTGCGCTCGGACCGCCTGTGTTCGTTCTGAACCCCAGGAAGAGTTTTATCGTTTGGACCCGGGACAAAGATTGTTTGTGTTTCAGAGCGTCTGCAGCAGGTAAGACGTTAACAGCCCGTGGCCCGTCCACAGAGCCCCGCCTCTAAAAGGCGAAAGCTGTCAGGACGTCCTGGGTGACACGGGTCGGTGTAAGCGAACTCTGAATTCGTCCATCTGGATCCTCGGGGACACTCTGATGCTATTCCGTACCTTCGAACCCCCTCAGGGCAGCCCCCCCACCCACCCCCGTGGATACAGAGGCTTGTCGTAGGAGCGCTGAGCGAAGCGGACGTGGGTGGCCGGCG
>NC_051436.1:10167035-10181669 GCF_001649575.2 Kryptolebias marmoratus
AAAGCAGATGTTTGTGCGCCCGTGACGCTCAGCGGACGGCAGCCCGCTCAGCCTCGCAGAGGTGACACCGTTAGCAGGCTGCTATGCCTGCTTCTCATCTTCCGAGGTGTCGCCGCGTGCAACAAAACATCTGTTAATGTGAGCTGGAGCACACTGTTTTATTCAGCTGTTACACCCCCCAACACACACACACACCTCCCACACACACACACCTCCCACACACACACACACACACACACACCTCAATAAAAAGTCCAAGCTGGGAGCTCCATGAGTGTGAAGTTTTCTCCTCTTCTTTTCGGTCTGAAAGTATTAGCAGCATTTGTTTTTGTTTTTTTTCTATAAGCCTGAAGGTAACAGATCTATCTTGTGGGCGTAGCAGAAACCAAGAGAAGGCATAAAGAGACGGAGGCAGGGAGGGGAGGTAAACAGAGAGAGGAGGAATTCACAGCAACGAGGGAGGGAGGGAGAGGAACCGGCAGCAGAGAAAGCGAGAGGGAGCTTTTGAACTCCCAGTAGCTGCTGTCAGGATTTTCTTGTTCTTTTTTTTTTCTTTTTCTTTGGGCTCTCCTCCCCCGTTCGTCTCTCTCTCTCTCTCGCTCGCTCGCTCTCTCTCTCCCCGCGCCTCAAACACACGCTCGCACACGCTCCGCGCAGACCCAGCGGATGGACTCCTTCGCGCGCTGCCGCTGCTGCTGCCGCCGCTGCTGCCGCCGCTGCTGCCGCCGCCGCCGGTCGTGAGGCAACCCAGCGCTGAGGACGAGGACGAGGACGAGGCAACGCGGCACCATACATGGAGCAAACTTTAGCTCTCAACTCCGTAAGTCACCAAGTCTCGAGGTCTCTCTTGTTTGGTCTCTTGGTGCCATTTTCTTCTTTTTTTTTTTTCTGAATTTCAACCCCCTTTTTTTTTTTTCCTTTTCTTTGGGCTTCTTGTGGCCCTTGGAGCCAAAACACACTGGTTTGCTTGTGTGGTCTGTCAGAGGAATGTTTTGACCAGAGCCAGCTGAAGCCCCATGTGCTGTATATATGACACACACACACACACACACTGCTCCGCTGTAGAAAAGCCAAACCGTGGATGCACTCTGGCTTTAAAACCTTTCCGTGCTGAAAGAGTTTTCGAACCCGACCCAGGGTTGTTCTTCTCAGAGCTGCATGGACCTTTGAATGAAGCGTGCTCCGTTGCACTTGCCCCCGAGACATGACCTTTTTTTTATTTATTCTCTCTTTCTTGCAGCACCAAGAGAAGTTCAAATCGGTTGCGGAGGACGCGGAGATGCGAGCTTGTCGCTCGTCGGGCAGAAATGCCGTTTGCCTCCAGCGTTCGGTGGCGTCGTGTTTTGACGGGGATCGTGTTTCGGCCGCTGTTGAGTTCGAACTCGACGTGGTTGCCTGTGGTTTTCTGCCCTGCCCATATTTGTCTTGTGCAGGCATGTCTCCGCTTTGATTCGCCTCATTTGTTGGTTTTTTAAATGTTGTTGTTCTCCTCGCAGCAGCCACTGAAGCACGTTTTTTTTTCTCGTGAACTAACCTGACTTCAGCAGATGAGCTGCAACTCGGGGCCTTGAAGCGACTCTTTGCAAACTACGAATCGGTACGCCGATTCGCGCCTCTGAAATGCGGGCACGCGCTCAACGTAAACGAAGCTCCCGCTGACCCCGCCGTAAACAACGCCGAAGCTTGAGTCACGTGGTTGACTTTTGGGCCCGCCTCAGACCGCGGAGGTAAACAAATATGGCGGACTCGTACTTTGCTCAACACATCTGAGCGTAAATACGTACCGACGCGTACGTCAGCGTGGTTTCCCAATCCCTAAACGGCTCTTTAATGGCCGTCGACCTGCTTTCAGTCAACACATGCACCTGGTAGTTGGCAGCCGTTCACAAATTTGTTTATTTAAGGACCCGCCGACGCTCTTCTCCACGTTGCAGTGAGTGCCTTTAAAACAAGCGATCTGTGGACGGAAGCCCACCTCTTACTGTTCCGGTGGTTTTGTTCTTCCACTCATTCCAACTACGGCTACACGACATTAAAATATCGACGTCTGCGGGCGTGAACTGCACGCCGAAGGCACTTCCTCGGCAGTCGGACGGACCCCTCCCTGCACGCTCCTACACGAGGGCGAGGTTCGAAATGACAAAAAAACAAATCTGCATTTGTTGCATCAGATGTTGCCACCGCAGTGCTTGGTGACATCGCAGCCGAGCGTTTCCCTAAGGTTGGGAAGCCCTGATGCAAAAAGAAAACGAACACGTCAAAACTCGCATCAGTCATAGCGAGCTCGGGCTTCTGGTAGCAGAACATCGTGCTCCAGACAAGATTAGCAAAAAAAAAGAAGAAAAAACTTTCCTTGTAGATAACAATGGGTTTTTGGAAAGAAAAAAGGAAACCTCTGTAGTTTGCTGTCACCAGAGGTCCCTAACCTTTTCAGCTCCACGGATTGGTTCATTATCAGACAGTATTTTCACAGACTGGCCTTTAAAGGTGTGGCGGATAAATCCAACAAAATAAAATGATACGAGCGGCATGAAAACGGGGTATTTTTTAAAATTCTAATAAATAAACGTAAATCCAACGTGTCCTGGCAGCTTTGTTAGCTGCGTTATCAACATGAACAACAGCCTCTCCTCCCCCTGATGTTCTCTGGTCAATATGGCGACGTTTAAACTTCAAAATAAGATCCACCACAAATATAAAGTGCACAAAGAATACAACTCACCATAACGCTGAATCAGTGGGAGCCCTGAGCCTGTTTCTCAGTAACCAGACGGTCCCATCTAGGGCTTCCAGAGACGTTTGTTTTTTTACTCGTTTTGCTGCTTGTGGGTTTGTTTTTAGCGGGAACGGATCACGTGACCTCGATAAGCGTTCTGACACGCATCAAGAGGGAGTCATAGACGGATGGAGTGGAGAGAATCCGCTCAGTTTTCAAACTAAATGTCGTTCAGACTCTGAAAATTAAAAAAAAACAAACGGAAATACTGTAAGTTAATTATTATTGTTAATTATTGTTTCTCTGCAGCGGTACCAAATGACTCGCGGCCCGGGGGTTGGGAACCTCTGCTTTACAACACAAATATCCTTTAAACGGGTCACAGAAAGTCGGACTTTACGTGACTAAACAGGCATCTTGACATCTTTAAAGGCTTTCTGTCAAAGTTTAGGAGTTATTCTGCCAGATTGTTCAGCTCTGAGGGATGACGTCACACTCCTTTTTGAGCTGTCTGAACTTTCCAAAAGTTTTGCAAATTATCTTTCAGTCTTTACTTCTGATGAAGTCCGTCAGATTGTTTGCCTTTTTGTCCCCCTTTCACCCGGTTTGTCTCTCATTGCTGTAAGACTTACAGTTTTCTCTTCATTTCCCTTCGAATGCAGAACCTGACGCGTCCATAGGCTTCCATTTTATTTTTTTTCGCCTCAAAGCTGGAGGTAAAGCCTCTTTAAATGCGCCATATCTCCTGGATTGGAACACGGCAGAAACGGAACTTCACGAGCACACATTTCTGCCGCGGGAATCCTTTTTTTAACATGACCGTGTAGTTTTTTTTTTTTTTTTTTTTTTACATCGTTTGTCTAAGGCTTACTTTCTGGTTCGAGTTTCTCCCTGCTCAGAGTGCCGTCAGGGAGCGTGGTTACCGCGGTGACCACAAACGAGCCACCGGCAGCAGTTTCGAGGCTCTGTGTCGCATTTCTTTGACGGTTTGCACGTCGAGTATTCGGAGTGCCAAATTTCTCGGAGAAACGTGACGATCGTTGGAGCCTCGGACAATCGCCGCGTTGGGACTTATTGACGAACCGTCTGATCAAATCGGATGCCTCGGCTGACTGCACCACCTCCTCCCTCTGGTTTCGGCGTCCCGACGAGCAGAGCCGCGCCGCGTTCCCAGGGATTAGCGGCAGAGCCATGGGGAACACGACACACTTTTATCTCTCTGACATCACGCGGCGCGCTCGGGAAGGGTGGGCGGACAGGCGCGCTCGCGGGGGGGTGGAGGTGGGAGGGGAAGAAGTGTCCTCGGGCTAGCTTTAGGGACGCCTGACATTTTCTAAATGTCTCCACTTTGATCCCTCTTGCTCTCTTTGCCCCTCTTCCATCCTGTTTCTTTGCGCTCGCCGTCCTCTCCGAGTCCGAACACACCAACTGATGGGGGGGCGGGGGGCGGGGAGGTGGAAACCCCCCCAATAAACTGGAGCAGAAGGCATTCAGCTATGAATCAGCACCATCCAGTATTAACCAGATAACCAGATGTAGCTGCGGTTGCTGACTTTGCTGTTTGAGCAAACCGTAACCACGGAAAATACCCGCTGTTTCTCTATCACCGAGCGGAGGCTGCTGCGCTCCCGGCCGCCTTCTCCTCGTTGCCATGACGTCATGTATCAACTTTTGGGATCATGATGGTTTTGTTCTTTTGTTTAGTTTTTTTATAAGCTGACCACAAAGCTCTTCATCATCGTCTGTTGATTTTCTTAAGCAGGACTTCCGGAAACAAGTCATTCCCGACACTTTGTTTGCTTCCTACAATCATTTTTTTTTTTTTTTTAAATGTATTTCTCTGCTTCACTGATGGGGACTCCACTGCCAAGGAGCTGGAGGTTACTCAACAAGGTGGAAATTTTAGAACCGCCAAGGTTCTTTTATCAGCTCAGACGTGTCTGGCCTACAGTGCACCGCTTGACGATTTCAACTTTTTTTTCCCCCCGCTTTCGACACCTGTGGTTGAGGGAGCCTGTTCGGGGAGGGGAGGGGAGGTCGGCTCGGAGGGCTGAACGCGGTTCGTACGTTTCTGGCAGAAGACGCTGCCGAACCAGGCCGAGGCCGTGTCTGCTTCCTTCTGACTGAATGAAAAGTTGTCCATATCCTGTTTGACGGCGTGTCCAGAGGTGACGAGTAAAGATGTTGCACCGAAGTGCTTTTAGGCTAGATGGCCGCTACGTTAGAAACGGTAAAGGAGCGAAACATAAACCCAACAGCTCCGCTTGAATCAAACGCCAAGGAACAAAGATGGCTGTCAGACACAGATTTATAAGTCTCTACAGCAGTGGTCTCCAATCCTGGTCCTCGAGGGCCACCATCCTGCATGTTTTACTTGTTTCTCTGCTCCAACACACCTGATTTGAATCAATGGGTGATTAACAGGCTTCTGCAGAACAAGAAGAGGTAATTTAACCACTGAATCAGGTGCAAAAGCCCGGTAACCTTTATGTTTTAATTCAGAACCTCAGAACATCTAAGAGGAACATCGGAGTCCTTTTACTGGTCTGTAGATTTTGAGGAGACGATATGGGCAGGGAGCCAGTGGAGACAAGCCAGGCCAATCTCAAAATACCCACAAGTGATTTGTTTTACAATACTTTCTAAAATTCTCCTTATTTCTCCAAACTGGTGCCTAGAACAAAGAAACCGTTAGGGGGACGGAAACCTTTCAACGTAAGCCCCGTCCCTTTTAAGACGAGAGACACAAATGGGTACAGTTACACTGTTTCTGGTTGTTTTTTGTTATCAGCTGAAGAGAACGGACGATGGAAGCTTGCCGCCACATCTTTTCGGGCGTGAGGTCGGGACGGCAGGCGGGCGGTGGCCACAGCTCTCGCGACGGAGGCGTAGATTTCCAGGATGCAGATCCCGTCTCGCATCAGGGTCTTATCGAAACACAACAAATCCAAACGCTGAACACCAGTCCGTCCTAAAGTTGGAGCCAACAGCTTCTCAAAAGTGTCAGGTTTCAGGTTGGAATGGGGCGGTGGGGGAGTTTTTATGAAAAAGAATGAAATAAGTACAAGGGTGTGGTGGCATTTCATGTGGTTCATCCACCTCAAGCCCTCCAGGCGCTCTCCTTTTTCCTCTGCGATAATAAATTGCGGTGGGAGGAGAGGAAGGGGGGATCGCGGGTTTCTCGTTTCCCCCACTGAAGTCGTTCCGTTTCTCCCTGGCGCAGTTCGGTCGCGGTGTCCTGTGACTCCAGCGCGTCCCTTTATCTTCTTTGCGCCATAGTGTTTCCTCCAGCAGAGCCCACCTGTGACACGCAGGGAGTTTTTTTGTTTTGTTGCTTCATCGCCACAAAAAAAAAAAAAAAGTGAATTGAGAGCTGAGGTTTCAGGTAGAGAGTCTTGCCGTGGGCTGTGCAAGTTCAGACGGAGTTAGAGGTCTTTATTTAGGATATAGAAATAAAAAAATAAAAAACCCACAGTGCTGTGGAAAAGTCTTGAGTCATTTCTGGTTTCCCTGTATTTTGCTTCCAGTGAGTCAGACCCTTTTTATGTTCAGCTTTCAAAGCTGCAGTCCTTCAGGAGTTCTTTGGACTCTTTAGCTGCTTTTTTTTTTCTGCGCTCATTTCAAGGTGTACAATTTTGGTTTATTAAGCCACTCGGTGGGAAAGGGTATGAACAGTCAGTGTCGTACCTGCTGCAGATGGCACCCTGAACATCCTCACTTTGGAGAACTGCTGCGTCTTTAAACAACCCCAACGTCACATTGGCTCACGCTGAAAAACAAAACAAAACAATTTTCTAAACCTTTACCCCCTGGCTGCTCTGGATGCGCTACAGCTAGCTGCTGCTGCCGTCTGTGCTCGTAAATAACCACACAAATCTTTGTAAATTATAAAAAGGGTTCGAATGATTCAATTCGAAATTCAAGCAGGACCAGTGTTGTCTCGACACACAGCACACACCCTGGGTTTAAATTTCATCTTTTTACTCTAAATTAGCTGAAGTACTAGTTAGCTAGTTACTTATTTTACTTAACTAGTAACAGTTTAATATTAGCTTGTCACAAGACATGATTTGTTCCCAGTCCTTTATCCTAATCTATTAAAAATAAAAGTCAAAAATAACAGTTTTACCCATATTTAGTAGTTGAGCACCAACTGGAAGGGCTGTTAGCTGAAAATTTGGTTTCTACTCGATGATCATCTGAATCAGGAAGCATCTCTCAGATCCTGCGTCGAGTCTTTCCTGGGTATATTTGTTCATTTGTTCATGTTTTTTAAGGATATGCCTTTCAGATCCTCTCCATCTGCTGTACATACCCTTCTTAGACCTTTTTCGTGCACAGGCTGCACAATATGCTGTCAACGTCTGGTCCTAGAACTAGACAGCAAACGAGTGGTGGGTAAAAAAAAAAGCAGCAAAAGTTCAAGTGGAAAAAAAAAACAAGTTTCAAAGCATTTTAAAAGATTACATTAAAGTCGGACACACTGGAAGCAAAAGTATAAAGGTAACAGGTGCAGTTTAAAACTTTTGCACAGCAAAGCGTCGTTTTTACTCGCCCTGCGGCAGGTCAGGCAGCAGGAACCAAAAAAAAAAGGGGCTGACGGCAGCCGCTACGAAGCTGACGTCCGCCCTTTTTTTTTTCCGCTGTGAGCAACAAGTGACTAACACGGACATGGAATCACGGTAATACAGCTTAATCCGGAGCCATCTGCTGGGGGCCAACCTGTTTGAGTTCGGGAACGTTCGGCAAGATTAATGCCGATCCGGGAGGATTAAGGAGAGGAAACTGAGCCTGATGATGATGATGATGATGATGGCCTCTTGTTCATGCCACTCTTCGAGCGACTCGCTCGCCCGCAGGAGGGGATTACGCTTAAAAGCCGCTTCGGCACGACGAGCCTGGAGTGCTTGTGCGGCCCGTGGCCGAGTGGTGAACGTGTCCGACCCGGGCTCGTCGAAGGGTTTGGTTAAACATCCTGTCATCGTGTTTCCTTTTGAACGCAAGCGTTGGAAAACTTCAGGAGTGTTTGAGCAGTGCCGATTTTCTCCAGCATTGCATCCAAAGTAGAAAAAAAACAGTAATTTGGAGTCAGAACTGTTATTTACCTCATAAAAGGTCATATGTTGGGGTGTACAATCTGTTGTTTAGACACGTGGTTCTTAAACTGTGGTACAAGTACCACTGGTGGTACTCTGGATGGTTGTGGTGGTGTCAACTTAATTAACCACATTTGTCAGGCTTTGTGGATAGAAAGAACCCGGGGATGCAGACAGGCCTCGAGGACTCGATGAAACAAAGGGTTTAATAATAAAAAAATTTAAAAAGCTGACGTGGCAGCAGGCTAACACACACACACACACACAGTAACAGAACCCACCTGGACCATAGAGGGATCAGGCATGAAAACAGACTGATGACTGAGGGGGAAAAAAAACAAAAAAACAAAAACCGAGAGTGTAAGTAGACTGGGAGTGGCGGGCGAGACTAATGAATACAGGAAACAGGTGTGAGTCACAAACTGAGGGCAAAATAAAACAACTGGACCAAACCAGACGTCTATTGAGAAAAAAAAAAAAAAACGCATCATGACGAAACTGAATTGATACTAACGAAAAGAACAAAACAACCACAAATAACGACAACCAAAAAAAAAACCACACAAATCATGAGTCTGCGTTGTGACGTCAACAGAAAGTAAAAAGGGAAGTACTGTAGACGATGGTTAACTGATGTTCTGGTGGCTACTTCAGCAGCTCCAGTAAAGTCTCTGTAGCACCTGCTAGCAACAAAAAAAAAAGGAAAGTAAAAGTAAAAAGGTACATAAAACTTAAAGAAATGTCCAAAGCAGAAGTTCAGATCTTGTTTTCGTTTCTCTCTCGATTCAGCTTTCAGACTCCACAGACTGCGGACGGAATGGGAAAGAGACCTTTTTGGAAGTTTGGGGGTGGAAAGGTTGCGAACTATTAATGTCTAACCTGTTGTAGGCAGCTCCTCCTCCTCCATGGTGACCCGGTGAAGGGTTGTAACGCTCCTCAGACAGCGGACGTCTCCGCACCCGAAGCCTCTTTACTATTTGAGTCCGTCTTTTAGGTGTGGCACTCGATGAGATGCGCTCTCTGCTTTTAAACACCACCGACACTTGCTGTGCCATAATAATTAGCCCCGTTTAGCCGAGTAAACGATGATTTAAGCAACAATGAATGCCGGCTACCGGACGAATTTAGACATCCCTACTATCCACAATAGGTGAGATATTAACCGCTCATAACCTTCCCACAGACTCCCACTTCAAAAAAAAAGGATTTGAGCTACCCCTTTAAGGACTAATGGCTCAGTCTATGAACCTCATGTAGGCATCGGATCTAAAGGGGATCTCTGTATGTTCGTGCGTCGCCTCTCGCGTCACACTAGCACGCCGGCCTTATCAAACTGCAGCCATTTTTCTTTTCACGGCTTCCTAGCTGCATCCACGTACTAACGCTACAACATGTCACCACTTAAATACCGTCACAGGAGTTTCACAACCCCCTCCCCGTTTCTCCCTCTCCCTCCCCGCTCCTCGCATGGTTTGAGAAAGAAATGCGTCTTCCATCTTATCAGCCGTGCCGCGCCCTCGCCCTCCCGCGCTCCAGAGGAAGTTGCCTCCTTCCTTGATGTTGTTTCCCAGGGAGCAGCTCCTCGTCGTCGTTCGCAGATCGCCGGCCGAGATTGTTTTGCAGCCAGAGGACCCCCACCGCTCAATTAGCCTCGTGACAAGCGGCAGTTATTGACGCCGCGAAGCCTGTCGAGGTCTGCCCGTCGGGTCGATTGATTTTTAAAGGCAAAGGCTGCCGCTTCCCCGGGTTTCTTTGGTCGGCTACGCCAAAAGCGAGAAACGGGGAAGGTGGTGTCCGCCTAAGGCTCTGTGTTCCGACGTTGTTCTGCGCTTGGATGTTTGTTTTTGTTTGTTTTTTTTTGTCACCTGACATCAGGGACCATTCTGCCTCACGGAGGTCAAGGGACAAACGGTGGAAGGGGGGCTTTGCTCTGTCCTGGGATTTATGTGACTGCAGTTATTGATGATTCAGCTCGCAGCCAAATATAGCTTCTAATTACCGCATGTCAGACCCTATCGTCATATTCTCTCCTTCTGTGCTGCTGTTCAGCCTCGAGTGTACGGGTGTGTGTGTGTGTGTGTATGTGTGTGTGTGTGTGTGTGTGTGGGGGGGGGGTTATTATCGCCCGCCGCTAAAAGCAGAAGGGCAGTGATGTGTTTGTAAAAGACCTCACCAACCGCTGATCCCAATGGAGCTTTCAGGAAGTAATCACTGGATGTAGATTTGCACCTGGTTAACATCTGGAGTCAGCACCATTCAAGATGGCCACCACTGCTAATCATCAGACAGCTCATAAATGCATCTGACCCGGGGGTGTCCAACCCTGGTCCTCGAGGGCCACCGTCCTGCACGTTTTACTTGTTCCTCTGCTCCGACACACCTGATTCCAATCAGTGGTTGATTACCAGGCTTCTGCAGAACATGAAGAGGTGATTTAACCGCTGAATCAGGTGTGTTGGAGCAGGGAAACAAGGAAAACCTGCAGGATGGTGGCTCTCGAGGACCAGGGTTGCCCATCTCTAGTCTAACCCAAAAAAAGCAAACAAAAAGTACTCAAAAGCCGAAGTGAAGTCGTGAAGAATTCACCATCGGTGCCGACGACAAGATCCAACGTTCACTGGGAAAAGAAGCGCCTCTTCCTCTTCCTTTGATCGGAATGAACCCGCTCCATTAAAGCAGCGGAGGCCCCGTCTGAGGCTGGGCTCCTGCTCCCAGTCCACCAGGACGCTTCGCAGCTAATAAACTGAAGTCATCGTTCCCGGCTTCGTAGGCAGAGCGGAGGTCCAATACGTGCTGAACAAAGACGCACAGGGGGTGACCCGTGAATTAAACTCCTCCTCCTTTTCACTTTAAATGCGTTGTTAAAGATGCGCACAGACCGATCGTGACTCCTGAGCACATGCACGGCAGCTCTGTTCCAATTTGGGGTCCGCTGAAAGCTTTTAATCGGCCCGCAGCAGCTCCAAATCTGCGCCGACCAACTGTCCTCCTGAGCACGGAGGACCGATTGATCCAGGCAGCCTCACGGCCAGCCGTGCACGTCTACGATTACTCCAGGGAGATCGGTGCGGAGCAGGTGCACGTTCAGCTGCAGCCTGCTGGAGTTTAACGAGCAAAAAACAAAGTTTTCATGGAATTAAAAATGGCTACGAGCAGCAGACGCTACAAGGATTTAGTTACTTTAATAAACAGTGAAGCATTTTCTCATATTTTTATATTTGTGCGCATTTTAATCGCAGCACATTGAGTTTTCATTTATTGCCACCACCATCAATAATGTGTGTGTGTGTTGATCATGTTGGCCAACTGTCTCATGAACCAAGGGGGACGGATTTTGATCAAACAGTCATTTTGACGTTTCCCCTGAACTTTCGGTGGTAACCTGATTCAAGATGGCCGCCACCTGTTCGGACACGAAAGTGGCCACAGCTCGGTCACTTTCCGAGCCGTTGAGCCGAGGTTTGCTGTGAGAGTCGCCGAGAGTCACTTCCAACTCGCGCTCCGAGCTCCGGCCGGCCGCGGGAACTTTCACAGCACGGCGACGTAAAACGTTGTTTTCAAGATTTCACCAAAAATATCAGTCGGTTTTTTTTTTGTTTTTTTTTTAATATATATGAGGATCAGTTTAAAACTCTGAATCTGTGCTTCCTTTTAAAGAAGCTCGGCCCAAAATGAATAAATTTTTTTATTTTTTTGAACTGCAGTTTGTTATTGGGTGACGGCGCACCATCGGCTCCGACGTACGGCGTCATGTCGACTCCTAACGCCGCGGTAATTGACAGATGTGTCCTCGTGGAGGCAGTAGCAGTTACGGGAGGTGACTGTAGCTGCGCGAGTGCGTCATGCCCCCCACACACACACACACACACACACACACACACACCCCTCACCCCCCCAATTGAATTCTTCAGCTCTCGCAAGTCGTTGCTTGCCGGTTCACGTGCAGCCTGCTGGGGCGGTCTGTCTCTCCTTCGTCGTGCGCCTCTCGTCTTTCTCGTAATGGGTCCATTTGCATAAATTAACTCACTTCAGTCCCCGACGTTGACAAGATTTCCCTCTCAAAACCGCGAGAGCAGCCGTCAAGCAATCCAAATCAACGGGCCGCGTGTAAAAAAAAAAAAAAAAAAAAAAAGAAGAAAAAAACAAGGAAAATAAACACTGTGTAAGTGGTATTATCAGTTCAGTGTTTTCAGATATTTATACGCGCGCGCCGCCTTTGAAACCGTCGTAGGAACGCCGGACTGGAAGCACTTCACCTGCTGATTGTAGAGCCTTGTAGAGCGTAATGGGGAGGGGGGTTGCAGAGGAGAAAACAACGAAGGCTAGAGCAAAATCACATCAGATCTTTGAGGTGCACGACTTGAAACAAGCAGAAAACACTGACTGACATAACTAGAAGTTGTTCTTTTTTTAAGGACCGATTCCAATCCGTACAAGTCAGAGCAGCTGATGAAACCGTTTTTGTTATAACTGTTTAATATTCATAAACATTCAAATCTTTACCGTTTAAAAAAAAAAAACAGTCTTTAACTTAATTAACTTAATCCTGGAGCCCAGGGTGGATCCGCTCAATTTTGTTTTATGTAGCACTTTTTAAACGCAAGGTAGATAATAATCAACACACATAAAAACAAGAATCTAAAATACATGTAGAACAGTTTATTAGTTAACGTGTTAACGTTTCCTTTTCCAACCAGACAGAGAGAAAACCTGAAAGATAACATTTAGGTTCTCATAGTTTCCCTTTGTTGAATCCGATTTTGTATTTTTCAAAGTTGGCGTAATAATCATAGTCACTTTCTTCTTGGAGCTTCCGGTGTTGTGCTGAATAAAGCCCCCCACCGGCTAGCCTGCGCTGCTAGCCTGCACTGCTAGCCTGCACTGCTAGCCTGCGCTGCTAGCCTGCACTGCTAGCCTGCGCTGCTAGCCTGCACTGCTAGCCTGCGCTGCTAGCCTGCACTGCTAGCCTGCACTGCTAGCCTGCATCATTAGCCAGAGCCGCTAGCCAGCGTCGTTACCCTGTGCCGCTAGCCCGTACCCCTAGCTTGCGCTGCTAGCTTACTTGAAAAAGAAAGCCAAAGTTTTTTTTTTTTTTTTTTGAAAGTGTTCAAACCGTGGCGCATTTCTTAACTGCGTATGATACAGAATATCAGAAGTTTCTGAGTTTAGTTGGAGTGATGGCAGCTGAGAGTAATCCCCAACACACATTCTGAGCGCTCGCAGATTGCACAAGGTCATCGTTTCTAATGTTGCCACGAATTCGTTGGAGTCTGCGCCGTTTTTCCGTCTGTTAGCAAATTATCCCGTGAACCACGGGGTGGACTTTAATGAAACATTCAGGAAATGATCACTGGAAGCACATCTAGAAGTGTTTCAATTTTTAAGCCAACAGAATTCAAAATGGCCGCCACAGCCAGCCAACCTTAGAAAACACAAAAATGGCTTTAATTCATACAATTTTGCTGATACTGAACTAAGATTCGGCGTGGTAGTAGCTGAGAGTCATTCACATACTCCCAAGTGTTACACAAAATATCTGTCTAAAACTTCAGCCTCAACCGCTGGAGTCAACTCTGTTTGTCTGTTAGCAAAATATCTCATGAACTGCTCGACGGACGTTGAAGGAAAAATTCGGAACGTTATCACTGGATGTCCGTCTACAGCCGATTACCTTTGCGAGTTAATCCGGTTCAAGATGGCCGCCACGGCTGATCAACATTAGCCCGCCACAACAGAAAAATGGCTGCGTCTCAGTCAGTTTTACAGACACCGCTTCAACACGGACTCTTGAGCGCACAACGATCTTGGTGTGAAACTCTGGCAGTGGGGCCTTTTTTTTAAATTCTTATTTTTAGACCTGCGTTCGGCCATGTTTGGTTAAAGACGAGAACGGAATAAAATAAAATAAAAACCAGTCGGATTGCACATCCTGCTTCAGCGAACATGCCTCGTCAGGAAACCGGTAATTACAGACTCTCAGTTTTTATGACATAATCCGGCAGCCTTGGTGTCAGGTGTGACATCTGATACCGTGCCCTGTCCCATTTTTTCTTTTTTTTTTAATGTGCTCAGGTTTGGCCGTGGCTGATTATTAAAACCAAAGCAAAAAAAATTTTTTTTTTGCAAAACTTGGTTAATCGGCCGACTGATCAGACAGCTCCTGTTTCGAGCTCGGCGCTCCGCGATGCCGGCGGCCTGCCGAACTTCTGTTTAGATTCAAACGAAATTCATCTGGTCTCAATTTAAACCGAGTGGGTTTTTTGTTTTTTCTTCTTCTTCCTCTTCTCTTGTCGACCGCGTGGGCCCGACTGGAAACAAAAGGAGGTGGGTGGGTGGCTGGGTGGGCCGGTGTGGATTTCAAATAATGAGGGCCTATTTTTGCACGAGGGAATAAATGAGAAGGGGGGTTAATCTTTCTGATTCCTTCATGCCACTGTGGTAGAGGCTGTATGTATTGTCAGGCGGGTCGTCATGGCAACAGCTGCAAAGTAAGAAAACCTCACTTTCCTCCTCGGCCTCGGCGCCCCCCCCTCCTCCTCTACTTCAGCTTTTTCTTGCTGTTTTCTTGTCAAATCTCTTCCTCTTTCACCCTCCTTCTCCTTCTCCTTCTCCAACTTGTACAGACATGGTTTGCAGAGTTTTTTTTTTTTTTTGGGTGGGGAATGTTCAGGTATGCGTTTGCACATACACACACGCACACACAGAGCATGCCTGTCTGCTGCTGGTGAAGCAGGCCGGGGAACAATGAGTCTCAAAAGGAGACTGTCCTTCAAGAGGACCTGGATCTTCGGCACCGTAAGTAAACAGTGGCTCGCCGGCGGG
>NC_051436.1:10181840-10209538 GCF_001649575.2 Kryptolebias marmoratus
CCGGTCAGCTGGTTTCCTCGTTCGTCGTCTTCTTTTTCCTGTCTCTCTCTCTCTCTCTCTCTCTCTCTGTCTCTCTGTCTCTCTGCGCGAAACGGCCGGGACTGCTTGCGGTTTGTCTGGAGCGTGTTGGAAACGGCCTCGACTTGTGCAAAAAGTTTCGAAGAGGCTTTTGTTTATGTGTGTGTGGTTTTAAAAAAAGAAAAAATGGAAATCCTGAACAGAGGAACGTTCTGACACAAAGCTTTAAAGATAAAGGAAAAGAAAAGAGACAGAAAGAAAAAAAAAAAACAGGACTTTGGGAACTTTTGAGGGACGCTTGTGTGAGGCGTTCCCGTCTCTGGGCTTCGTGTTGCCTTTCGGGCGACCGACCGCCGGTTCTATTTCGCTGCCTGCTCTACGACAGCGCGGTGGGGGGGGGCATCGACATGTCAGACCACACGGCTTCGGAGGTCGCGCCGGCTTTCGCGCTCGTGCAGCGGACGGCGATTCGAGCGTTGGAAATGGGCCGGTCGAAATTTTCCGGCTTATATAAGCGCTGCCGAGCCACCCACGCGGCGGAGAGTCTGTTAGCGGAGGGTGTCAGTCAAGGAGGACGATGTCTGAACGAGTGGTGGTGGGGGGGACGGCCTGCGTGGCCATCACTTCAGCCTCGCTGTCAGAGACGTTTGGGGTAAGGGAGCTGAGGGGATCAGCAATCGTAGTGGTATAAACATAAACAAATCGGTCTTTAATGTATTTTACCACTATTTGAACCACTTGACGATTTAAATTTGGTATAATTTTCGGGGTCTGATTATAGTTTAAACCAATTAATCCCAAAGTTGGGGGTCGGGACCCCAGTGTGGGTCACCCAACACCAAGCAGGGGTCCATAGATAATCTCCAGATATCGACTTACAATAAAAAACTTAGTTTTTATGCTGTGTTTGCACCATAATCGTTACAAAAACTTGAAATACAAGCCCATAAATTGATTTTAAAAATAGCATAATGGATGTTAAGACTGTTTGTCTTGTCGTTATGTCCTTATTTATTAGAGTCATTATCATTTCTGGATGTTTAAACAGCCAACAGATGGGCTCACACACCTTTGTCACTGTTGTTTTATGGGTCGGAAGCTGAAAAGTTCTGGAACCGCTGCTTTAAACGATGAGGTATTGCATCTGCGTTCTGTGCAGAGGCAGGATGATCAGTGAGTAATCATGGCTCCCTGACTCCCTGACAAATGGGATGTTTATCATGTGTGTCATCCATAGATTTCTGATAACAGGTGTGGTCTTGACCCACGAAGCGCCGAGGGATGATTAAGACGCTGCTTTGTAATTTTCACGTTTATCCAGGGAGGGATGGGGTTGGGGAGGTTTGGTTAGTTCAAAACCAAAACCGACGCCACGCCGTGTGACGCAGCGTCTGCCCCGCTCTCCAGACCGAACCACCCCTCGCACGTGTTTAAAGTTTCGAGGTTTCGCCGTTTTTAGAACCAGCAGATGGAAAGCGGGTGTTCTTCGCCTCCCCGCCTTAACGTGATGACTTGAACACGCGCCGGCCGCCACAGAGGCGCACTGGGCGGGTTCGGTAGAGCTGTAAAGAAGCGGTGGCACACAGTCGGCGGTTCGTGTCTGATGGAAGCCCCACATGCGGTCGCTCCCCGAAAATGGAACCGGCGTCTAACCCGGAAAAAAAAAAAACCACGTGGTGTCAAAAAAAGTTCACGCGTCGAGCTAAAAGCTCCTAAAGCAATAAGAAAATCTGATTTTCAAATCATATTTGGTTGGGAAAAACAGCTCCAACATCATTTTATCATTCTTTCAGTTTCCACGGCTCTTAGGCGTCTTAGCGCCGCAAATTAAAAAAACCTGGAAGCTACTCCAAAGGACAACAAAAACCCTTTTTGTGCTGTGCTCGAAACGGCGCTCGCGCCTGGGGAACGGAGCCTTGTTCGTGCGTTATTGTCAGCCTTGCGTATTCTCACTTCGAAGTGGCAGATCAGAAAGCGCTCTTCTGGAAATAGTGTCTCCTTTTCAGAGGCGCCCTCCAACGCACCAGCGTTTTTTTTGCGCCCGCTCCTTGGACCGAGTCCTGAGACGCGCTGCCCTGTTTTTTTTACAGATAATGGTGGAAGCAGTCTCGCGGTTTGGGCTCGGAGTCTCATCTCCGTTAGCTCAGAGTGTTTGAAGCACAAGATGTACCAGAGCTTCCCACACTTTGTTTCGAATCGCTTCGTTTCGGTTTGTACGGCTCTTTATTTGGGCTTCTCTCGTTTTATTAGGAGTTTCTGCAGTTTTAATTAAGGTTCTTGTAATTTTGATCATAAGCTCCCAGTGTCCTCAGTAGTCCCTGGTTCCAGCTACACCTGGCCTCCATTAGTAATCAGCACACCTGTTGTAAGTCCCTGTAGTCTTAGCATTTCTCCTGTCAGATTAGCCTCTTTTAAACAACGGTTCTGGGATTTTGCTGCAAAGGCCTCCCTCCCTCCTCGAGGTAAAATGTGTCGGACACCTCCCGTTACAAATGGTTCCCCAAACCGCCCGTCATCCGGCCTCGCCCCACAGAAACTGACCGAAACGAACTCACCCCAGCGGCTCAGAGGCACAACAGCAGCAGGCTGACTTGAAGCCCGCACACCGCTTTGATCCTTTTCACAAATCACACCGAAAACTTGATTTTTTTTTTTTTTTTTTTTACAAAACAGTTCCGCAACATGGCCACAAAGACGAGCTCCTCTTCAGGCTGTTTCTGACAATCACAAAAAAAGAAAAGAAAATCACCAATCGAGCCGCCCACATCTCGCAAAGACGCGCGGCGCCTTCATTAACAACGATCGCGGAGCGTAACTCGGCGGCGACGATGTAGAGCTTCATGCATCGGACATCTTGTCGCACATACGTCGGACGACGCGAACCCCCCCAGCCGGCCTGCCCTCTGCGCGTGTCGCTTGTCTTGTCACCACGCCGTCACTACCTCCTCTTGGCAGCTCGGGTTGACAGCAACCTCCCCCCCGCTGTCGCTTTGGTCTCGCTCACACGTCGCCAGAAGGCCAAAAGGTGGCTCGGTCGCAGCTCGGGAAGTGTTGCGCGGAAGGGCCACTTGTCCGTCGACCTCCGCGCATTCGGGTCCTGCAACAAACCGCTCACTGATCGGGGACGAGCGCCGTATTAAGACCGGCGTCGAAACGCTCGGGGGGGAGTCTCGTCTCTTATTCCCGACACGCTGTGAATGTGTGAGGGTGTGACCCCCCCCCCTTCTTCTTCTTCTTTTGATTTCCATCGTGCCTTACCTTGTGAGCGCTGCAGTATTTTCTCTCGTAGGAATAACACCTCGGCTCGTGTGGCTTCACTCTTACCCAACCAGAGGCCCGTAAAGGAGACATTTTGAAATAGCAGACATTGGGAAATATCTTATCTACGTTAAAGGGAAAGGCTGAAGGGAAAAAAAAAAAGGGTTCCTGAAATGATTCCAATAATGAAACGTTTCCTGATGTTGCGTGCCGACTGGGTTTGCTTTCTTTCTTTTTTTTTTTTGGTGCCACTCAGCGCACAGATAACTCCCCTCGCTCCCCGCATTAACAAGTGAAAGGAGGACTTTCACAGCCACTGACAGCCTTGAAGAGCACTTATCATTGTGGAATGTGTGTGTGTGTGTGTGTGACATAAAATCCAGAAAGTGTCCTGATGTGAGAGGGAGGGGGAGTGTGAACAGCTGTGTGTGTGTGTGTGTGTGTGTGTGTCGCAGAGGCTAGAGGTCCACCCACTCGCTTTTTGTGTTGTGAGATCCAAACCTCGTTCTGGCACTCTGGAAAACAAGCCGGCAAGACACGCACACACAGACACACACGGCCGCCCGCGCCTCAAAGCAACCGGTGTGATGCCTGAACAGACTCCGGCTGCAGCCTGTCCTCTCAGCGCAGGAGGTCACGAGGGCAGCCTCTCACTCATGTCTCTCTTTGTTCTCTTCCAGTCGGCTGCTTCTTCAGACGGCGGTGAGTACCATTCCTCGTTTCTTTTCCTTTTCTTTCCCTTACTTTAGAAAAAAAAAAAAAGCCTTCATTGTCTGTAAAACAACTCCGTGTTACTATTTCTCAGCAGTTTCACGCTTCTGTTTAATCCCCTCTTCTTCTCTCCACTGACAAAGCGACGCTCTTTCGTCTTGACCGGTTCTGAGTGGTTTTTTTCTCGGTCAAACGGTCTAGTGAAAGTTCTCCTGTGAGCGTGATGTGTTGACTGGAGGCAGCACGCCTCGTTAACACAAAGGAGGTTTGTTGGGAGCGCTTTGGGTCAGAGCGCACGCCGTCTGGTCGTCCCCTCTCTCTTTTTTTTTATAGCACTTTGGACCAGCGTTTCCCAAAGTTGGGGTCGGGGCCCCGATGTGGGTCACGAAGCACCGGTTTTAAGATCTATAGGCTTTAGATTAATGTAAAGAAATCACTGTGAAAAGCAACATTTACCCTTAAATAATATAAAGAAACAAAAACAGATGTAAGTAGTTGATGAGGCTTTGTGTTTGGACACCGGCGGCGTTTCCTATCAGACCCACCAAGGCCGCGGCGCGACGTTTGACGTCAAACGGCCGCCTCATTAGCCGAGCAGCACAGACCGCCTCGGCCTCAACGCCTTAAATCGAGACCGAACAAGATGCTCGACGCGCAGGAAAAAAAACAAAACAAAATCCAGATCGTTTCGCAGCGCCGAGATAAAGAAACCCACACCGCAATTAGCATACTGGACGCGGCTTTAACGCTGAGTCAGCCGAACTTCGGCGCAGCGTGGGTTGAAGAAGTCACACTGAGGTCTTAGTCACGCTCTGTGATCTCAGATACCTTTTTACAATGTTTTTCTTTTTCCTCCTCGGCGGGGACGGGGACTCGCTCGCGCCCGCGTCTTATCTGACTGAGCAAACATTTCGGCACTTAAATGCGACGAGAAACTCTGTTATTTTCGGCTCGCCATGACAACCGGTCCCCTCCGCGGAGTAGCTGTAGCCGCTGCTCCTCTGCGAGGCTCTTGTTGTTTTTTTTATTTTTACTCTTTTTCTTTTTCAACTCCTAAAGTGGCCATCTGCTGCCTCGGTGGCAGGTACCAATCAGTGCCGGGGGGGGCCTTACTTTAGCCGACCGCCAGTGCCTCTAACGTCGCCCACTTTTGCTCCTCGTGTCCCTGTAATCAGCCGTGCCCCCCTCCTCCTCCTCTCTTTTCTCGTCTGCTTTTATGTCGCTGGTGTTTTACGGCTCCCTCTCTCCACAAAGTGAGCAGCATCTGCTGGCTCTTTTTTTTTTTGTGGCGGCCCCGTGCTCCACACTTCCCCTCAAACCTCTGGATGATTTCTGTCCTGTGCTTTCAAACCATCCCTCCCGTAGCCTCCCGACTAATATTTTGACCCGTTTAGGGGGTGAAATTGTTTGTGCGCTCTCCTGAAGGAAAGTGTTGTATATTTCCAGTTTCAGCCGGGTTAGCAGTGCTAGTAATAATAGCACGAGCTAAACTTTTGGTCTTTGGGGTAAATAAACTCATAAAAACAGCTGACTGTCAAAGGTTCTGGCCCACTAACAAGACAGGAAAAGGTAAAAAAATGCCTAAAGGAAATACAACCCACCAAAATCCTCAAAAAAAAGGGATAAGTTCTTAAAAAGTTGTTTCAACGGAGTCAGTATCTTACCTGCAGTGGACGGCAGTCAGAACAATATCAGCTTGAAGGTTAAAAACTTGACCCCCCCCAATGAGAATTTCTAATATCTTATCAAACTGTTTCAGTGGATTTTAACCACCTATAAACAACTCAAACCTCAATAATTTTAGAAGAAGTTATAAAGTTTTATTTTTTTGGACATCTATGGGGATTTTTTGTTTGTTTTTACACTTTTGACCTCCTGTGTTCAAACATGGTTCACGGCCCTATGCTGTATGTTTTGTGTGAAACGCAAATTGGAAAAAAAAAAGAACTTTTAGACGTGTTCGGCTGTGTAAAAACCTGAAAACAGCAGCGGAGGTTTGAGTGTCCTTTCAGTTTAACCCTTTCGGCGCACGGTTGAAGTGTAAACGGGGTCAGGATCTGAGTTTTGATTTTAAATCTGCACTTTGGGAAACGTTTTAAAGATACCACATGCTTTGTTTGCGTGGAAGGGAGCAGAAAACGTCCATTTTTAAAAAGATTATTCAGAGTAAGCAGGACGAGAACTGTTCTGACTGCTGTCCGCTGCAGGTAAGACACTGACAACTGACAGTTTATTGCCAGAAAACCCCATCAGAACGCCAGATCTGCTGTATTTGTTTAGGCCGGTGGTGCGTGTTTTAGCTGAAAACAGTTAAACGTGGCGTGACCTCGCCTCGTGTTTTGCCCTCCTCCCCTCCAGACTACGGCGGCATCCAGCTGCAGGGATGCTGCAGCCAGAGCAGCCTGACCAGCAACGGCAGTCTTCCAGGAGCCGGCGGCGGCAGGAGGGAGCGGGAGCAGCGCGTGGACAGCTGGGCCACCTGCTTCGAGCGGCTCCTCCAGGACCCCGTGGGCGTGCGCTACTTCACGGTGAGTTGCGCGAACGTAGCGCTCCTACGGAAGCTTTTTTTTTTTCACGCCACGTCTACGTGTGCGCCGCTAAGACGTTAGTGCTTTGAGTCAAAACGCTTTAAGTCATCCCTCCAAACAGAAGCACCTCTGTTAGGATGTACTACCTCATCCCACGTAAAAAAAAAGGATATTTCAGTGAATCCAGCCAACAACACCTTCAGAAAGCTCAGCTCTAAGCAGAGGCGGCTTCCCAGAACCCGCCTCCCCCTTCCCCCTCCGCTCGCCCACGCTGTGCGGCACGCCGGGCGATTTCCGTCCCTCGCTAACGACCCTGACAGCGGCCCCGCGCTGACAGGGACGGGGACGGGGGGGGGACACGCCGGCCTCGTGTCTCACCCTCTCGTGCTCCTCCTCCGCAGGAATTTCTCAAGAAGGAGTTCAGCGAGGAGAACATCTTGTTCTGGCAGGCCTGCGAATACTTCAGTCATGTCCCCGCCACGGATAAAAAGCAGGTGAGTGCAGCTGGGGAGCTCGGCTCTTCTGAAGGGGAAACGGTTAGGAACAGTTACTATCTTACCTGTTGTAGATAGCTCCTTGAACGACCACGGTTTGGTGGAAAGAAAAAAAAAAGAGTTTGATTCTGACTGGATTGACGAGCTAATGGCTAGTCTGAGCAGGACCGCTGGTGTCTTCAAACAAGTCCAATCCTGAAAAATATTCATTGGTTATTACTGTTAATCCTTGTTTTTAGCTCATTTTAGCTCAATCTTTTTTCCCTCTCTTCTTTTATTTTTGTTTATTTTTTTTTTTTTTCGTACTCTCGGTATGTCGTAATTATTGTCTCCTGACGCAACTTCACAAAACAAAACAAGACAAAACATAACTAGCTAGCTGTAGCGCTTCCAGTACGGATGACTTAATATTTCTACTTGAATAACGTTAGCATAATGCTAAATTTTTTGTTTGTTTTTATAGCCAGAAAGCTCGCTTTTCGATCAAAATGTCTCTTCTTTTAAGAGTCTTTTAACCCTCCAGTCATCTGCCGCCGTGCTGCTATTAAAAAAATGAACGTTTTTGAGATTTAAGTTAAGCTCGGGCCGTTCGGAGAGCTATCCACAACAGGTGAGATACTCACTGTTTATGAGGAACAAAGAAGCCAAGTTCAAAAGAGCTGAACTATCGCTTTAAGGTCCAGGGAATTTCTCAATGAGGCGAATGTTTTAGAGTTTGATCGTCACCAGAGCGGCGTGGAGACTCGATTTCCTGTGTCTCTCACCGAGCTTTTTTTTTGTTTTGTTTTTCTCCGTCCCCCCCCTCCCGGCAGCTGTCCCAGAGAGCGGGGGAGATCTACAACAGCTTCCTGTCCAGCAAGGCCACCATGCCGGTGAACATCGACAGCCAGGCCCAGCTGGCCGACGACGTCCTCACGTCGCCGCGGCCCGACATGTTCAAGACCCAGCAGCTGCAGGTACGGCCGAGTCCCCGCTCACCTGCGCCCTTCCTCGCAGCCGGGTCTTCCTCCCTCGTCTGGAAGGAAATCGGACGTTCGGCACAAGTTCTGAGTCCAGCGGGTGGGGTCTGGGGTCGAGGGGGGTTTGTTCTCATTTAGCTTTCTGGAAACGTATTGAGATTTATTCTTCGTTTTTTTTTTGGGGGGTGGCCATCTGGGTTTGTTTACAGAGAGGCTCAGAGATAAACACAAACTGGCACCCACCCACAGAGCAGCTAGTGCGCGGGGGGGACACGCGTTCAGGCTGCAGATGAACATGAGCTCATGTGAACGGCTGAGCCTGCTGTCATAACATCATCTCCACACCATATGTTGTCACTACAAGTTCCTGTCTGCTGCTTCTTCCTCCGGGTTTCTTTTGTTTTTTTGTTTGTTTGTTTGTTTTCTACGATCTCAGCCGATCAGTTTTGGCACCAAATTGCAGCTCCGTGTAACTAAAACCTTTTCTTACGTAAACGCTGATTCAACGCTATTTTTTTTGTTTTCCAGATATATTTTTTACAGCCTAACTAAACTACCTCTACATGCATTTTTATTTTTTTGCTTTTTTAGCCGTTCGTACATCAAAACATTCAGCTTATTCAGGAGATGGGCGCTACAGCTTTCTGCTTTTGTAACTTTTATACATTTCAAAATATTTAACTTTATTTACAAATACTTTACACACAGAAACACTGAGTTCTCTGCAGTTCTTTCAAAAACTACAAAGACCTGCTTTAAAATACTTGTTCTGCTTTTGTCTTCTGCTACTTTTAGCTAATGTTGTGCTACTTTTAGCTGTTAGTCAGCTTTTTGCTACCTTTACCTTTTAGCTAGTGTTTTGCTGCTTTCATCTTTTAGCTGGTCTTTCTTGACTTTCAGCTTCAGCGAACCTTTTGCTACTTTTAGCTAGCTTTTTGTTGCTTTTAGTTGTAAGCAAATGTTCTGCTACTTTTAGCGTTTAGCTAGCTTTTTGACACTTTTAGACTTTAGTTAGCATTTTGTTGGATTCAGCTTTTAGACGGTCTTTTGCTACATTTAGTTTTAGCTAGCATTTTGCTGCTTGTAGCTTTTAGCTGGCCTTTTATCGCTTTTCGTTTTAATCAGCTTTTTGCTACTTTAGCTTGTCTTTTAGTACATTTAGCGAGCGTTTTACTACTTTCAGCTTCAGCTAACTTCTTGCTGCTGTTAACTAGTATTTTGTTGCTTTCAGTTTTAAGCAAATGTTCTGCTACTTTTAGCTTTAGCTAGCTTTTTGACACTTTTAGAGTTTTGCTGCATTCAGCTGTAGCTAGCACGTCGCTGCTTTTAGCTTTAAGCAAACCTCGGCAGCTGTCAGCGTTCCCCGCTACATTTTTTATTATTTTAACAGAAGCTGCAGTTTCTCTAGTCTCGCCCGTCTCGCCTCCTCAGATCTTTAACCTGATGAAGTTCGACAGCTACTCGCGGTTCCTCAAGTCCTCCCTGTACCACGAGTGTCTGCGCGCCGAGGCCGACGGTCAGCCCCTGCCGGACCCCTACCACATCCCCTGCAGCCCCGCGCCCTCCAAGCACAGCGCCAGCTCCGACCGCTCCACCCTCTCCACCCCCAAAAAGGTACCCGGCCGGAAAAAAAAACGGCGCACGTCACACGGGCAGCATGGAGTTGTTTTGGCGTCGGGCTGACGGGCGGGAAACAAATACGTCTCTTCTTCACCAGCAGGAACCACGGAAGCAGAAATCGGGGAGGTCGCCGATCGAGGACGGCGGCGAGAGCGCCGACAAGAAACGGGGGATTTTCTTCTCGTGGTCCCGCAACAGGAGCTTTGGGAAGGGTCCCAAGAAGAAGGACATTGGGGACATTAATCTTGGTGAGCGTTGGTATTTCTTATTTGATGTTTTTATTTATTCTAACTTGGAACGGTTTCATTTATGGAACTCGTCTTTGTTTCGTTGTGCAGACTATTACAGCAGCAACGGACGCAGAGAGTCCCAGGGTTCCTTGTCGTCCAGCGCCAGTCTGGAGATCCCCATGTCTGCCTCTGCCGCCAAGATTGAGGTAAGACCCCGCTGGCGAGATCTCCATGGCAACACAGAGCCCAGAGTCTGGTTGAAGCCACCATAGTAGGCCAGAATGAGCTCTTTTCTGCTCGCTTTTTTTGTTTTTGAATCATAAAAAACAAGACTGTCTGATAGAATCGGGTGTTTCTGTCGACTCTCCTGCCCTCAGTCGGATAATCGGCACTCAGTCGGCGCGTGGGAACGCTCCCCCAGGCACTGTAGCGTGCTGCTGCCCGACGGCTCCGGCTCCTCCATCACCCTTCGGCCCGGCGCTTCCATCCGAGAAGTCCTCCACGATCTGTGCCGCAGCATCTGCGTCAACATCGCCGCCGTGGACCTTTTCCTGGTGGGGGGGGAGAAGCCTTTGGTGTTGGACCAGGACTGCATGACCCTCTGCTCACGAGACCTCCGGCTGGAGAAGCGTACTTTGTTCAGGTGCGAACCGTTCGGTTTCCTTGCGCCTTCTTACAGATGCGCTGATCGCAGTTTTGTCGCAAGAAAATTAGGATGTTACTGTTTCAGTGAAATAAAGACCAAATGGTTCCAGAGCGGACACTTTAAGATCGTTTTTTAGCGTTTAGCGCAGCTAACTGTAACAGCGTTCTCCGTCATTCCCTTGGTTTTAGAAGGAGTTTGAAGTTTTTCCGAACCCCAACATGTTCTGTCACAGATCGAGGCTGAAAGCGCAAAGTGATTTGCGTCGCTCTTTTTTCCACGGGAAGCCGGACTCACCTGTTTAAGAGGCAGCTGCGAGTTAAAACGGTTTCCTGTTTAGTTCCCTTCTCTGACTTTAACACCTTCCAGATACTTCTTCCCACAGGGGAAATTCTTTCACAGCCAAAATATGCTGCCGCTAGCTTGAATTAGCCTAGCTACAATGCGTTTTTTAGTTTTTTATAGTTTTGAGTCTAGCTGAAAATCGTCTCGATCCCTGCCACCGGACGATTGATTGGTGCAACTTTGGTGCTTTTATTGTTCTCACGATGTGCGTTCGCTCTTAGGTTGGACCTGGTGCCGATCAATCGCTCCGTGGGGCTGAAAGCCAAGCCCACCAAACCGGTCACCGAGGTCCTCCGTCCCGTGGTGGCCAAATACGGCCTCAGCCTGACCGACCTTGTGGCCAAAGTGGTAAGTTTTATCCCTCAGCGCTTTCGCGTCTCTCGGTGCTCCTGAGCGGAGGGTGGAGTTGTCACGGACGGGGGGAGAGGGAGGCGACCGCATCCTTTTCCGTCCGCGGTCGGAGCTCTGACTCAGCCCGGCGTGTGGAGATGGAGCGGCGGGGCTATAATTAAGGATGACGACACTCCTCAAACACGCCGACTCCGCTCCCCTCCCCTCAGCGCCCTTGTCAGGTTTATTTTAGTCCTGTGGGTTTCCAGGCACCCTGGCTGTACTCTGCAGCGAAATGTGGTTCGGGTAGCAGTGTGTGT
Organism: Kryptolebias marmoratus; assembly: GCF_001649575.2. Lineage (NCBI taxonomy): Eukaryota > Metazoa > Chordata > Actinopteri > Cyprinodontiformes > Rivulidae > Kryptolebias > Kryptolebias marmoratus. Next base: position 10,193,297 of record NC_051436.1, read on the forward strand.
GTGTGTGTGTGTGTAGAGACCCTCGTCTGCAAGCGGAGACACTGACCGTGCTGCGTTTGCTTTCAGAGCGGCGAGGCCGAGCCTTTGGACCTGGGCGCTCCGATCTCCAACCTGGACGGCCTGCGGGTTGTGTTGGAGCGAGCGGACCCGTGTTCAGCGAAAGGTAACGCCCACCACGCCGCAGACACGAGTACCGAGTGCTCAGGGAGGAACCCCCGAAGGGAGAAGAGCCATCCGGTTTCTAAAACGATTCAAATCTAACCTGAAGTGAGCAAAAACACACAACAGATTCCACCGAGGCATTATTTATTAAACAAAGAGGAAGCCAAAAATGGAAAGGCTGCGGGATTTTACTCTCAGTAGTTTGGTTTCTTTGTGGCTTTTTCAGTCCCTCACATGGCTGTAGAAGAACTTTGACCCACTCCTTCTTTACAGCGTTGCTTCAGTTCTTTAAGGTTCTGCTCGGCTCTCTTTAGGCTGGACTCTGTTCCAGAACCTGGATCCTCTTCTCGTTGAGTCGTTCTGTTGTAGAGCAGCTGCTGTTTGTGGATCATTGTCCTGTTTTAGGACCCAGTTTGGTCCAAACTTCAGCTGTTGGACAGATGTCCTCACGTTTGACTCTAGAGTCCTTTGGTCTCCAGAGGAGTTCAGGGTCGACTCGGTGACTGCGAGGAGCCCAAACCATCAGCCCTCCACCACCGTGCCGACAGCTGCTGTTTGGTTTTCTCCAGCCGTGCCGCTGTGCATTATGGGTAAACATGTCCACTCTGGTCCAGAGGACGTTGTTCCAGAAGTCTTCTGCTTCATTCAGATGAAACTCAGTCGGGCAGCCATGTTGTTTTCAGAGAGACGAGGTTTTCTCCTGCAGTCCTTCCAGACGAGACAAACATGTTCCGTCTTCTTCTGATTGTCCTGTCATGTCCTTTGACCTTTGACCTGCTAACTGAAGCCTGTAGAGTTTCTCTGGTCGTTGCACAGTCTGACCTCGGGGTGAATCTGCTGCGACCTCCACTCCCGGGCCGACAGGCGGCTGTTTGAAACGTGAAGAATCTTTCTCTCTGTTCGGAAATGACCTTTGACCCCTCCCAACAGCTGCTTCTTTCTGAGGTCATTGCTGATGTCTTTCCGCCCCGGCGTCGTGTTAACACACACACCTGTCCGCTCCGGAGCAGCGAAGCGATCAAACTGCTGCTGTTATGGAGGCGATCAGTTCATCGATACGTCTGATCAGCAGCTCCTGACTGCAGCTGAGGAAGCAGCAAAGATGGAGGCAGGTTTTACCAGCTTCTCCAATTTGGCTTCGTTTAGTAAACAATAACGTGGTGGAATCTGTTGTGTTTCTGTTCACCCCAGTTTAGATTTGGATCATTTTACAACCTAGATACAAAACCCCTGAGCTGGAGAGTGATGTTTGTTTGTTTGTTTTTTTACTGCTTTTTATTCGTGGCTCTTTTATGAGACGTCACTGAGCTCAGAACTAACTGCACCTCAGGATAATAACGTCTATTTTTACCGTATCCTGTTGCATCGTATTGAACTGTACTGTGTGGTATCATAAACAGCTAAGGTCAGAAATTTCCCCGAAAGGGATTTTATTCTGTTCACCTCAGACTATAAACAAGAGTCAAGTTTTACAGAAGAGCTCTCTTGTGTCTCAAGTGTCCCCCTTCTGCTGTCTCTCTCTCTCTCTCTGTCCTCTCTGTCCTCTGCGAAATCTCTCAAACGGCTGAATGTTAACAAGTCCTCTTCCTCCGTTTTTTTTTTTTTTTTTTTGCAACCAGAAAAATCCAAGTCTTCCTCCCTGAAGAACCACCCTCCCACCAGGAGTTACTCCGCAGCAGTGAGTACTCCGATCACCTTCGCTGCTTCTTCTTCTTCTTCTTCTGCGTCCAGAGGCGGGCTTCTGTCCTTTCTCTCTAACAGCAATCCGTTAGCGGCTAACGATCCTCGTTAACATTCTTCGGGATGTTTGCGTGTCGGCCGGCTTTTATTTCTTCTGTCTTTCCCAGTCTCTTCGGCTGACTTCCTGCGCTGTTTCTCCCGCTAACGGGTGTGTGTGTGAGGGGGGGGGATGACACGTAGACGCGATCAGTAAACGGCGAGGGTCCCGGTAAATCTGGGCGCTTAGCAGCTGGTGCTTCGCCTCCCTCCTCCCCCCCCCTCCTCCATTCCCTCCGTCCCCTAACAGAGAGCCTTGTTATTGTTGCGTCTGCAGGGAGATGAGAGGTCAACACCAAAGGAGTTTTCTGGGAGAGCGAGCGGACCAGACTCGGCGCTCCCGGGGGAAAAGAGAAAACAGAAAAAGATAAATATAGATGAAGCCGAAGGTAAACCTCCCCTTCCTTGTTTTTGAATCTTCTGTGACTTTTTGGTGGCTTTCTGTGCTCTGCTTTGCGTCGGGACTAACTGATGGGTTTGGGAGGCTGGGGGGCTGCTGCGCCGCACGTCCGCTAATGTTTCTGGGGTCTGTTTGATTCGTTCGTTTGTTGGAAAACGGCTAAAAACGACATTCCCCCCCAGAATTCTTTGAGCTGCTGAGTCGGGCTCAGAGCTCCCGGGCCAACGACCAGCGCGGACTCCTGAGCAAAGAGGACCTGGTGCTTCCCGACTTCCTGCGCCTGACTCCGCCCGCCTCCTCCTCCTCCGACCTGGCCTGCTCCACCCCAGCCTCGGGCAAGCCGGGCCGGGAGAACGGCGTCCCCTCACGGGCGGGGTCCCTCGCGTCGGGCCTGCGCTCGGAGAGCCTGGACTCGTCCCTCAGCTGCAGCGCCAACGGACACTCGGCGGCCCGGCGCTGCCTGCTGCCCCCTCCCCGCCACTCCGCCTTCGGCACCCACCTGTCCCCCATCCAGCGGCCCTTGGACTCCCGGCCCGGCCTCCGCACGGTGGAGGAGGACGCCCCCGCCGACCTGACGCTCGTGGCCGAGGGCGACATCAGCAGCCCCAACAGCACGCTCCTCCCGCCCTTGCCGCCGCCGCCGTCTGCGGCGCCCCTCGACGCCAGCCTCCCCGAGGCCACCTTCACTCCTCCGCCCCCCTGCTCCCAGACTCCGCCCGCAGGTGGAGAGGGGGAGTCCAGTTCAGGTATTTCTACAAACCAGTAACAAAGCAGTCCTCCCCGTGTGTGTGTGTGTGTGTGTGTGTATCTCTGCATGTGTGTGTTCAAACCGTACCACACTCATAATGAACTGACTGACGCACTTTAACGACAAATCCATGTTTGATTTATTTTTTTCTATTTTGCCTGATTTGTTGAATTAAACTCGGATGTTCTGTGTGAGATTGATAAACTGATTGATCGATCGATGGAGCAAATGAACAAACAAACTCAGATCGGTCCTGTAAATAGCAATGTGTACATATTGTCCAGTGAGCAATGTTTACCAGGAAGTCCAGAGCTGCGAACTGTAGAGCTGACCACGTGACGAGCATTTCTGTTTCTTCCAGTTAGACGTTTGGTTTTTTTTTCCAGTTTTTGTTTTTTTTAACTTTTTTTTTTTTGCGTCCCTTTTGGACTCACGATGACGTGACCGACTGGCGATTTATTACAAGAAATGCAGAAAAAAAAAAAGCAGCGACGCGCTAAAGACCCCCGGGCCGACTGAAAGGGATGAAATCAATCGGCGACGCGTCGGAGCGAACACTGATCTGAGATCCCAAAAGCAAAAAACGCCGCATTCATCTCCCTCCCTACCGATTGTCTGGAGATTTTCGAAGCAACGTTCAGGTGGTCATCAGTCGCTCGGACCTAAGGATGATGAAGAGCAGAGCAGAGGCCTTCCTCCAGGCGAGCTAAACGTCCCGACTGCTGCGAAACGTCCAGCCGCCTCAGATCCACGTTCCCGTAGGAACACGGATGTCGCCCGGCTGAGTAAACGGAAACAAACGAACTGTCCTGCAAAAGTGTTGAGGCTCCCCAAATGGTAGACCGCATAAAAACGATTTAATGATTTTTAGACTATTTTTGATAAACAATTTCAAGCGGCGCAGCTCTTCTGTGATTTTGCGGTGGGCCGATGGCTCTTTGGAACAAATGTAAAACTTGTCCGCCTCACACGTTCAGACAGTGGAGTCTGTAAGGTGAATATATCTCGTTTTAAAACTAAAAACCCAGTTTGACAGATCCACCGGAGATCCGGTTTTTCCTCTTTACGCTCTCCTAAAACAGCCACGACAACAGAAAAGGTTTTAGCTCGTTATACGCGGCTCTCCCGAGGCGGCAGCGTCCCTTTCCCAGCAGTGTGGTGATTTGGAGGAAGAGTCGCACTGTAGGCCCCCAAAAAAGAAAAACAACAAAACGATATAAAAAGGAGCTAACCGTTAGCCTCGCCTGGAGGAAGACCACGGTACGAACTACCAGAACGTGGCTGCAAAAAAATCCCCCGAACATCCCCTGAAGAAAAATCCAATGATGTCAGCATCAGAAACCTTTTCACGTTGAATTCTTCTGGTTCTGATTATTATTATATATCATTCTTTCACGGCTCTTGAGTGATGTCTCCGTTGTCGGTCGGATCGGAGTGCTCGTGAAAGCAGTTAGTCTCCGGAGGATCTCGTGCTCCCCGGAGGGGGGGCGTTGGCGACCTCGCCCCTCGCCTGCCCCTCTCTCTCTCTCTCCCGGGGCCTGTTGTAGATAATCACTGCCAATGAAACATCTCTGTACCTGTGATTGAACAGACCTAATAAATGGTAGAACTTGGAAATCACTCTCGTCTGTCTTTGTACCCGTTTGTGAGCTCGGTTTTCATCCCGCCTCCAGTCCTCCCTTCAGCTCTTGCCTCCTTTATTTATTTATTTTTCTGGTTAGTTGTTTGTCTCGTGGCATCCTCCTGTCCTGTCCTCTCCTCTCCTCTTGCTCAGCTCCCGCTCCTTCCTGCATGCGCTCGGTGCTGGTGGCGGCGGTGGCGTCGCTTGCTCGCTCTGCGTTTCCTGCTCAGGTCCTTCGGCGGGGCTCGTTCATCCTTGGCTTTCTTTTTTTGTTGTTGTTGGTGTAAATGAGCCCACTGTTCTGTTGTGTGCAGCCTAATCGTCTCGTTGCTGACGGGGGACGGGGGACGGCGATGTCTCTTGTCCGGCTTGTGTTTGCTTTTACGCGGAGCTCGGGCCGGAGCGTTTTCTCCTCTCCTGCTCGGGGGGGGATTCTTGCTTCTTGGGCGTTTGTCGCAGGTTTTTGAAGCTGAGGCAGCCAAGCGGTGAAGTGATTCTTGTGCTTCCTTTCTCTCGTTGCTGCGATTTGTCTGCTCGCTAACATCTGGTCGGGATCGATGCGATGGACACTTGACACTGAAAGTTTTACCAACAGTTAGTATCTTACCTGCTGAAGACACCAGTTTGAACGGCCTCATGCAGATCTCACTCCCTCCCCTCCCTCATGAGGGTCGTAGAGTCTTTGCCGCTCCAGCTTGCCTCTTTGTTCACATCATGTTCTGGACGAACGTCCCATCGACCCTCGTGAGTGAGGGCAGGGGGAGTGGTTTGCATGTGAGTTCAGCCCACAGAAGCAGATCACCAGACTGGAACTCTGGAGCTTTCAATCCAAATCAGGAAATCTTGGATGAGGAGCAAAACATCTCCATAAAACAAGAATTTAATTTTTTTTTAATTGTATGGTTATTTAGGAGCACAAGCAGCGACAGCAGCTAGCGGTAGCACTTCCGGCACAGCCCGGGCCACTTCTGACCATCATCATAGTATCATCATAAAAACACACCCCTATTAAACATGCGGCAGAATGAGTCCCAATGAGGAATTTGTCAGCGTTGACTTTCCAAATTCTTCATCTCAGAAGCTTCAAAACGAGACGTAGTTTGTTAAAAATAAATAAATAAATTTGATGATTTATCACCTCTTTACAAGAGTGACTTGATTTTATTGGTCTGGAGTGACGTCATCAGGGGAACTCCAGCCATTTATGCAAAAAGAGGAATCCCGAAGCTTCACAATGAGGCCAAACATTATACGAAGGGATGTCCCGGCACTACAAGTGGTCAATTTTTGAAGCAAATAATAAAGATTATAAAACAAACCTGTTGGAAAACTTCGATTTAAAGGTGGATTAGGAAGATTAGATGCTATTTTAGGTACCGGGGATCGACAGGTGGGGTCTTTATGACGGAGGAGGATTAGGGCCACGGTGGGGGTAAAAATAAACTAAATAAAATTCACAGAATTCTGACTTTAGTCTCAAAATTCTGAGAAAAAAGTCATAATTTTAAGGATTTTTTTTTTTTGTCGTACTTTATGGAGTCAATCATGACAAAAATCCATATTTTACTTTATTTTTTTTGACAGCTCAGATTCATGACATAACCATTAACTTCTCTGAACGGATGTCTTTTTTTAAAAGCGTTATCTGCAACAGGTAAGATATTCCTTGTTCACTGTGAAATTTTCTACAAATTCAAAAAGATCTGAACTGCATCTTAAAATGAAAAACAAACAAAAAAAAAATGGAAAGTTAATCTGAAACAGGGCTGCACTTTTTCCCAATATTGATCATACGATAAAGAAACATTTTTGGGGATATTGCGCAGCCACAAACTTGATTTTAAAAACTACTTCCTGCTCTCTGCGCTGAACTTTTTTCTTTAAATCGAAGCCGATCTGCACACGAGATGACAACAAAGAACACACACAAAAAAAAAAAAAAAACGAAAGGGAAGCCCATTCTGCCGTTTTGCACATCTCTCTTTCTGGTTGCTAAGTGCATCAGGCTGATTCTTCCCACCACCGGGCGCCATGGTAACCCCGTCCACGGGACCGACTGCGCTCCAGATAGATACTGTCACTCCTGGTTTTCATCTATCTGCCTTCCTATTTCTCTCCGTCTCTCTCTCTCTCTCTCTCTTTCTCTCTCCAGGCTGCGAAAATAGAAACGTTGCTGTGATTCAGCGCGGCCGCCTCGCTGCTGGAAAATGTGGAAGTGCAACAAGTTAACACGCCTCCGCTTTCCCACCGTTTTTTAAGAGACTTTGTAAAGTTTTTTCTTTGTTTTTTTTTCTTCTTTTACACTGGCGCTCAGGTGGCCAAGTCTCCCATTGTGAGACAAAAAAAAACCAAACTGCAATCACGAACAAACCTCTCATTTAAAACGGTTATATTTAGTCTCGAAACACACACATATATATATATAAACCCTTGTTTTGTGCTGCTGTCAGTCTCAGTGACAGGATTTGTGTTTGACTGACGCCCTCTGCTGTTTTCAGTTTTTTATTTTTATTTTAATGAGACGTAATGCAGCTATAAAACAGACTGGATGAAGCTGCTTTTCGTTACACGTAAGGTGGATAAAACTGGAAATATGAATTCTGACTCCAACATCGGTGTGCAAACGTGCTCAAAATCCAAAACCCCCTCGTTTCTTCTGGTATAAAGAGCTAATGAGCCCCGAGTGCAGAAAAATCGCTCTCCAGGTTCTAATTTGTGAGCTTTTTCTGACCACTCTGCGTTTTGATTGCTGCAGCTTGGCCCGTCAGGCGTAAACCGCCACCAGTTCGGCTGCTGGACTGAAAACCTGGAGGGAGCTCCTGTCTGAAGCCTGAGCCGGGATGTGAGGAACACGGTGTCCACCAGGGGGCGACATCAGACAGTAGAACTACCCATCGACGCTCAAAGCACAAAGCGGCATACCTGCATCAAAAAACAGACTGGCCTCTTTGTGGTTTTTGTTTGTTTGTTTGCTTTAGGAGCATTTAGCAGCACTTGGACAAACACTAAGCAAACCATGTCAGTTTGGCTCTCATTCAGAGCCGCCATTTCCTTTGGTCAAAGAAAACGTTCAGCCCTACGGAGATGATCAAAGGATTCTTTTTAGGTTACGTTAGCTTCAAAAAGTGCTTTGTAGTTTTTGTTTCGGCAGCGTGCACCTGAGGGACCATATGGCTCCATTCCCGTCCTCGGGGCTCTTTTTCTCGCTCTTCCTCCTCGCGTTGACAGCCGCCGACCCCGGGCCGACCTTGCTATCCATCTGGCGGTCGGAGCGCGACTCCTCGGCGCAGATCTTTGGCAGCGGGCCTATCTGTCCGCTGTCCGCCGCGGATGCCGAGAAGCTTCGTGGCAGGAGGCATGGCCGTGTTAATCGGCTCATCTCTTTTTATTTATTTTTTTTTTTTTTTTAAACCGCATCACGACAGCTCCAGTTCAGAGAACATGGACTCAAAGCTCAAACTGAGAAGTGGTGAGGTCACAGCTCACAGATGGGACGAAGCTGACAGGAGTCCAGACCTTTTGAAGTGGAAACGTTATGAATAATTAATATCTTACCTGTTCTGAACAACCTCAGATTAGGGAAAATAGAGTTCTTATGATGAGTTTAGGGCGCACACGCTATTTAATAAACCTCTCCGTCTGTCAGCGTAGCTCTACGTGGTTCCTGTAGAACGTTGCGATTATTTGCAAGCACAAAATGGCAGCAGCAGCTAGCTGTAGCACTTCCGGCGCAGTCTGGGGCGATATGTTTCTGCTGTAATAACCACACTTAAATTCCCCTGCCAAGTGTGCACAGTTCCACATTACAAAGATGAATTAATCCCCAGTGTTCTGGTAGTAGGACTGAGCTAACGACTGATACAAACCATGCCAAGTGAAGTGAATATCTGCCATCTTGAAAACTGCAATCTTAATTTCATATGACAACGTTATTCTGACAGAAACATTATAACATTCCTGTTGAAGGTGCCCTAAGCTGCACCAGAAGTGCTGCTGCTGCTTGCTAATAATCAGAACACTCTGTGGAAATAACCACGTAAAGTTAAACTTGACAGTCATGTAAAGATTTAGACATTTTTCAGATTGTGGTCGTTTTAAGACGGCAGAGATCCTCCTTGGTTTCGGTCCTGCTCAGACTAGCCGTTAGCTCATCAATCTGGTCCAGATTAAACTCTATTTTACTGAACTGAGCTATCTGCAACAGGTAATTTGATAATTGTTCATAAAACCTTACTTCAAAGAATCTGAACTGTCATTTTTTTATCGTTTTATTTTTCTACATCTTGTGAAAAGACAAGTCAGCAACATGGCGTCCCTGCGTAGATTTAAAACACCCAACTAAAATGGAAATAAATTAGGGGTTTAAAACCTTTTCAACCTGCAGCTTCAATGATATTATCAACCAAAATATATACATTTTGATAGTAGGGTGATTGAAAAGTTTTTTTCTTGCCAACATTCCCAGAATTCCCCGTTTCCAGCATTTTGGTTGTGAATTGGCGGCATTTTCTAAAATGCTCTTTTGTGTAAACAAAACAAAAACATTTGAACGTAACAAATGAGACTAATATACGCTGTAAATCATTTCAATACGACTGTTGGCATTTTTAACTGGTTTTATAACCAGAAAAAAAAAATTCTTGTTTTGGACCTTTTACAGACTTGCAGTGAACAAACCAATCAATATCTTTAGAAGAAATTAACCGTAATGAATTAGATATAATTTGATTATAAAGTAGATTAGATGTTAAATTATTCTTATATAAAATAACTTTTCTTTTATTTTCCAACCACTGTCACTTTGTTGTGCCTTCAGTTTGAGAGTGAAAAAGTTTCAAGCTTTGATAACGCTTTTCCATTTACCGGCATCGATACGTCACGTATGGTACAACAAAAACCGGAGATGAGGTCTTTAAAAAAAAGTTACAAAGGAGCTGAGAGCATTCTTGGTCCCAAAATGCACCTTTGGTTTGTATTATTAATAAACTTCATTTACAACCGTGAGGACACGGTTTGGTTATCTTCAGGAAGTCGAGGATCGTTCTGACTTTGTTACCGTCCAGTAGTTTTCCGGTGAACTGAGGGGGTCAGCTGCAGCAGCTGTGTTTACAGCTGTGAGTCACAGCCGCTCAAGTGCTGCGTTTTAGCTGTTTGCCTCTCTGTGTTTAGAGTCTGTGGGGGCCACACGCCAGCCGGACAGTTTGTCCCTCATCACCACCCCGATGCCGTCACTGAAACATTTTTTATTTCTTTATTTTAAGGGAGGATGTTACTGACGCGCCTCAGATTTTTAGACACTCCTCTGCAGCAATTCGTCATGTTCTGTCCTGTCCCGTTTTCTCGTTTTTGTGCTTTCCCAACTTTCAGCAAGCTTAGGCAGAAGCGGTTGCGTTCTCCAGCCGCGGAGGGTTACGCAACAATCTCAAAATTCATAAACACAATTAATTTAAGTGCTCATGAAACGCAGAGAAGAATGAGAACAAATGGGGTGACAAGTTCCCCCGAGGCCCTCTGAACCCATACCAAACATGAGTCAGGAGGCGTTTTTGTATTGTTCTCAAGAAGCCTTTTATAGTCTTATACTTTTTTTTCTTTAACAGCAAACTATGCTTTTGATATTTTTAGCAAGAACAGCAACAAAACAAAGCAAAAACTCGAGTTACTCATCTAGATTTCAGTCATTTCGGATCCGGTTTAAATTCCTGATTATTTATTATTTATTTTAGCCTTGTCGTTGTGATTTTTACTAATTATTGCCTGCCCTTTGAAGGTAAAACGTGCGCAATAATACTTACTGTCTGTCAGCAAAAAATCTCACAAACCACGTTGAAACTTTCAAATGTTTCTCATCGGATGGACGTCTACAACTGCCTCGCTTTCGGCAACAATTCAGTTCAAGATGGCCGATGGCCGCCGCAGCTAAAATGGACCCTAGCAAACACAAAAATAGCTATAACTCAAAGTCTAATTGTACAGATATTAAACTAAAAAAAAGAAATGACGTGTTGGTAGCTGGGAGTCATTCTCAACATGCTGTCAGTGCAGTCTTGCAACATTGCGTCGGGTTGCGCAAAAATGTCATTTTCGAAATTTCACCAAAACGGCTATAACTCATCCCAGTTTAAATGTCTGGTGTGACGGGCGGAGGGAGATATGCATCGCTTCAAGGACCTTTAATTTAGCAGCTGTTTTCAGTTATTTTGACACTTTATGTAGCTTAGTTTTTGTATTTATACCTGTGTAGTTTATTCTCTAAGTATCGCTGCTTTTAATCCCTGACTACATGACTACAGGTACTTTTTTAAATAGAATTTTTATTTGTTTGTTTAGTTTTTTTTCTTCGTCAACATGAGTCTACCAAAAATGTTGAATTACGAACACCTGCAACTGGCGAGAACATCTTTACTAATTATAAAAAACACAGAGAAAGAGCGTTCTCCTGACCTCCGTTTGGTTTTCATACCGTTTAGAGTTTCCTCTGAAGTCATTCAGCACATGATCAAAGTTTCTTTTTGACAGGAACCCAAAAAAATGTGTGAGAGAGAGAAACACACACAAAAAAAAATACACAGTAAAAACGGCTTTATTGTTGTTTTGGTTTCTGTAGCACAAAGCGGTGGTGGGCATGGGCGATAAAGGATGTTACCTCATCGTTTCTAAGAAGCTTTGACGCACCGAAACGCACAAAAGAAAGTCTTAAAAAGTCCCGACTTTGGAAAAGGTTTTTGATCTGTGTGAACAGATGATGCAAGCGCATTTTTTTAAAGTAAAAAAATAAGTAATGTAGGTAGAACGTATGTTTTTTTTAGCCTCAAGGAATCATTGATTGATTATGGGAACTGTTTATATTTGCATTCCTGGGCCTGAATTCAATAAAAAATCCTCCTAATACGTGTTTGTCTTCTGATCTCTCTCTCCCCCCCCCCCNTTATTCTGCAGAAGGCTTAAGAAGAGCTGTCTGACCATCCACCATTCATCCGTTCACTCTCAGTTTACTGTCTTCTTGTCTCCCCGTGCACAGAGGGAAGAGCAGGAAGCGCCCACAGCGCCAAACCGCCCACCGACAGAGCGGATGCTGCGCAGCCGCTGCTCCAGCTCCAGCTCCAGGACGTGATGGACGTGGAGGGAGTGCATCTGGAAGAAGGAGCGCTGGAAACGTCCCGGGGAGAGGACTCGGAGCTCAGCTTGAGCTTCCAGGGCTACGTCGCAGAGCTGCGACAGTGCCAGACCAAAATGAGGAATGCCCAGGTGCCCCAAAATGGCCGCAGCCCTCCTGAGGGCAAAGACTGCCAGTCGGATCTGTACAAGGCCACGATTGTCTGAAGGGACCCCCCCCCTCACCCCCTCACCCCCACACTACTGCACTTTTGAAGCCCGAGGCACTGATGTCTGAACGATAACAAGTTAAATAATGAGCTGCATGGAAAAGATGTCGATATTTTCTCTCCAAACAAACAAGAAAAAATAAAAAACATGATTTCATGGTGATAGATGTATATATATTTAAAATTCCGGACCAATGTTGTTAAGTTTTAGTAATGTGGTAATTTTGGGTCAGTGGTAGGGTTTTTTTTTTGTGTTGTATGGTTTAAAAATTTCAAGTGAAATGCAACTTTTATTTTTAGTCATGTTAGACTAGGAGAAACCACAGTGCAGACCTGAAACCTCCTCCTGGGAAACGTTTTCTTATCAGGTGTTATTAATTTATGTCTCTGAAGGCCTAATTATTTTCTCAGATTTCCACTTATTTTCTAAATTGCTCAACAAGAAGCAAGATAAAGTTGGTAAATACTAATAATAATAGTATTATCATCAAATTCACTTTGATACCAAAGGGTTAGTTGACTTTTTTTTAAGAAGGAGTGAAAGTATTCTATGTATGACACTATATAATGAATGATTTAAACACAACCACAGAGTTTAATTCTGGCCAGATGGATGAGCTAACGGCTAGTCAGAGCACTGCCAAGACCAAAGTGGTACGATACCGTCCAAAAACAACTTCTAAAATTTTTTTCCAAACTTATCTTATGAAATTTTATACCATCGTAAGTATCGTTTTACAGTTACTCTGGCATAAATATTAAGATATTACTGACATAAGGTTGCAGCGACGCTAGCTGTAGCATCGGTGCTAGCTGTAGCTTCGATGTTAGCTGGAGCATCAGTGCTAGCTGGAGCATTGGTGCTAGCTGTAGCTTCGATGTTAGCTGGAGCATCTGTGCTAGCTGTAGCTTCGATGTTAGCTGGAGCATCGGTGCTAGCTGGAGCTTCGATGTTAGCTGGAGCATCAGTGCTAGCTGGAGCATCGGTGCTAGCTGTAGCGTCGCTGCCAGCTGTAGCTTTGGTGTTAGCTGTAGCATTGATGCTAGTTGTAGCTTCAATGCTAACTGTAGCTGCTCCTGTTTGCACTTCCTAATAATGTAAATAACCATGTAATGTGTAACCGACTGTAGTTTAAGGTTTTAAAAAATAACCTTAAGGTGGACCGCTTTGAAATGCTTCAGACTGGAGTTGTTCAGGAGACTTTGGTGTCTCAGACTAGCCGTTAGCTCATAAAACTCAGCTCTACGTTGAGGTCGTTCAGAGCCATGTACAACAGGTAAGATATTAATTGGTCATCTTCCCACACAACCCCCCCAGCAGATCTGACTCGTCCCTTTAAGTCACAAAGCGCCCGCTCGCTAGCTTCCCTCACTAGTTTCCTGTTGTGTTCGGCTTTTAGACGTAGTAGAAAATTGAAAATAATTGGAGTGGAGTTTAATTCATTCATATTTTTCTGTCAAACTGATCTCGACTGTTAGAAAGTAGCACCAAACAGGGGGCGAAACACAAATTTCCTGGATATTTAGTTTTAGTTTGTTTTTTTTCCTGTTTGATTTGTCTTCCGATGTTTTACCGGTAATCTTTGAGGGTACCTCTATTGTCTGTATTTCCTGCTTCTGTGGGTTTTTTTTTTTTTTTGAAATTGTCCAGGTTGTTAAATTTAATTAAAAAGCTTTCATGGCTACGATCCTAACTTTTGTTTTCGATTTTTCAAGTGTTAATGTTTAAAGTGCATTTCCGACCTCAGCCGGCTGAAAGCCTGACGTTCTCGGACCTCAATCCTAAATCCAGTTAAATGTGTTTGCCAAGTTAGTGAGTACTGTCAATGATTAATAGTAGGAATGACTTCACTTATTTAAAAAAAAAAATTTTTGTAGTTGTTGTTTGTTTGAGTGGATACTATTGTGGACATGATCATAAAGTGTCCAGCCTCCTTTTTGGTATTTTTAGCTCAACATCTGGAGGCCGATTATTACAGCTGCAGGAAATTTAGAGGTTAGATTGTGGGAGTGGGGAGTTCGTCTTCATGCAGCACGTCCCTGCTGGAATGCTAACAATATGTTGAAGTTAGAAAGCCTATTCGGCCATCTTATTCACGTTAATGAGGTCTTCACGAGAGCTGTAACTTCTTCCAGATGGTGCGCTCTGTGTCTCTGCTCTGCAGCACCTGAGCGAACTGGTTGGCCGGTCTGCAGACGTTCAGCTGCTTCCGCCGCCTCTCCTCGAGTTGCTCTGGCGCCGCGGCACCAAAAAAAAAAACGCTGGGTGTCTTATTTTAAAAGTCATGCTCACCTTTGTTGTTTCAGCCGCCGTCAATCAACAAGCGGTGCTTCCACCCCAAATGTTGGTTCCAGTTAAATCAAAAAAAAAAAAAAAAATAGCTTGTCCGTAACTACTTTATTTTAAATTCCCAAGCTTCATTGTTGATTATTTAACACAGCTATCATTAATCTGTGTATGTAAGCGCACGTGTCTGCCTGTTAGCAAAATATCTCATCAACCATTGAGCAAATTTTAAGGAGACTTTCAGAAACTTATCACCGGATGTGCATTTACAGCTGAATACTGTTGGAGTCAATCCAAATCAAGATGGCCGCCACAGCTAATCGACATTAGCCAACGCAAATATGACAGATAGTTTTACAAACGTTGAGCTAAAACTTGATGTGGTAGTAGCTGAGAGTCATTGACAACATTTGCTCTGAGTGTGACGTCGTGATGCGTTCGAGGTCTGACTGAAATGCCTGCAACGCCGTCAACGAAGGACGATTCAGAAATAAAACTCTGAAATTAAGCCACTTCCAATAACTTTATGCAACTTTAGCCGCTCATATGTCAAAACGCCCAGCTCATTCAGGAGATGGGTGCTGAGACTTTTGGTTTTTTGTAACTTTTACACTTTTCAAAATATTTACCTTTATTTACAAATATTTTCCTCGTAAAAAAACTCTGAGATCTCTTCAGTTCCTTCAGAAACATTGTTCTGGTTGAACTCTTCTCCAACATACTGCTTCTGTTTTCAACTACCATTAGGCTACATTTAGCTTTTAGCTACCATCCTTATATTTTTAGCTTTTAGTCAGCCTTTTTCTACGTTAGTTGTTAGCTATTGTTCTACTAGTTTTAGCTAGCATTTGGCTACTTTTAGAATTTAGTCAGCCTTTTGGTACTTTTAGCATTTAGCAAAGTTTTTATTACTTTTTAATATGTTTGGCTTTTCGTTGGCATTTTGCTACATCTAGCTTTTAGCTATTGTTCTGCTACTTTTAGCTAGCATTTAGCTACTTTTACAATTTAGTCAGCCCTTTGCAACCTTTAGCATTTGGCAAACCTTTTACTACATTTTGATATTTTTAGCTTTTGACTTGCGTTTTGCTACATTTAGCTTTAGGATATTTTTTGCTCCTTTTAGCTTTTAGCTATTGTTCCGCTTCTTTTAGCTTTAACAAACCAGTTTCAGCTTCTACAGCAGAGTCCATTCAGCGCCCAGTTTCCGAACTATTTTCAAAGAAAAAGCCATTTCTTATTAATCTGACTTAGTAATTAACTACAGCCTTTAAACCCTTAATCTGGACTTAAGGTCACAAAATACAACCAAACTCCTGTCTGTTAAATTATGACTTTTAAAGACATAATTGCAACTCTGTACCTCGTAATAATAGTGTAAAGTCTTTAGTAACAACTTTACAGCTCATAAAATATAACCTTGTGATATTTGTTTGTTTTTTTTTTGTCAGTAATGGTCTTCCATACAAACCATTTCAGACGCCTTTATCTGGTAGCAGAGCTCCTGATGGTTTATTCTCTTTATTAGCTGTGGAGGCTGGGAGGTTTGGTCCCCCCACAGACGACATGATCCTATCCACCCTCCTCCTCCTCCTCCTCTGCCTTAGGATGGAAAGTTTCTGGTCTCTCCTGTCAGCTGCAGAGAGGGAACACCGGGCTGGAGCCTCATGACGCAACGGCCTGACTCAACTCGGGGACAGGAGGAGACCCGCAGGGATTCCCACGTTTCCTGTGAGCGGACGGACCCAGGAGCTGACAGATACGCCGTGACGGACTCCAGGAAGTTCATTAACCTCCTCTCTCCTGACGGCGGGGCATCAGAGCGATGACGAACCACACGCTGCTTCTTCTGCTGTCCGCCTTCAGTGGAGGAGCGGTAGGTTTTTCTCCTGCTTCGCCTACAGGAAAAAAAAAAAAAAAAAA
>NC_051436.1:10209607-10243772 GCF_001649575.2 Kryptolebias marmoratus
AAAAAAAAAAAAAAAAAAACACCCAGAGGAGCAAGTAAAAACAAGTTGTTTCCTTTTTACAATTTCAGCTCACATTAGTGTCTGGAGAGGAAGCAGGGGTTTCCACAGAGCCTTACAGGGAGAGGAAAGGTGGGTTTTTACCTCTGTCCTGTCTTCAAACTACCTTATTACTGAGTGAAACCACTGGAGCATCAGCTGGCAGGATTATTCAGTGCACGGGGCTTTAAGGGAAAAGTGAAGTTTGTATAAGTGCAGTGCAGAAGTACGGAGTGAATATCGTGCGTATTTGTCAGATTTCGGTGCTCAAGTCATTATATAATGGCTCTGTTCCCAGTTCTTACCACATCTGGTGAAGAATGCACGTTCCCATTTCGTCAGGGAGGAAGACTCCATCACCACTGCATCACCGTCCTGACCTCCAAGCCATGGTGAGTCCTGGCTGAAAGGGCCCTCTTCTTCTCCAAAAGGGCGAGCGGCCACCGATGTCGCCTTGTGACCTTTCACCTCGAGGGCCGAGCTGTCCTCGAAGGGACGCTTATCGCTGGACCCATAAACTGAGCTGGCCTCGTCACGAGGGGAGGACGGGTTGGAGCCACAGCTGTTTCTGCTCAAATGTCGCGCAATCTGTTAGTGCTTTATGTATGATGCTCGGCTACTACCACTCCCGAGTTTCACCTTTGGGCCGATTACTCGTGGCGGCAAGATGTGGACGTACATCCGGTGCTCGCTTTCTCAGGGCTCCGTCTCAACTGGTCCGCCGGGTCATGAGATATTTTGCTAACAGACAGACAGCTGACGCCAACAGCCAATGGCGCTTGGAGTGATTGTTGGGGGCAATGCTTAGCTACCACCATGCCAACATTTAGCTCAGTTTCTATCAAACTGATTGGGTTACAGTCTTTACTGCGTGGGCCGAAGTTGATTAGCTGTGTGGACATCTTGAATTGCGGCGGTTCCAAATGTTGCGACCAGTGATCACGCTCTGAGAGTTTCTTTACTGTTCGCCGCTGAAAGGCAAAGGATGTGTCTTTTTGTCTTTTAGCAAAATATCTCATTAGCCACTGGACGAATTGTAATGAAACTCGCAGAAAAGTACGACCCCGCGTCTCTGTTAGCAAAATATTTCATAAACCTCTGGACAGACTGAGAACGTAGCTTCTCTTTTGAGCTCAGTCTGACTCATAATGGCCGCTGCAAATAACGGGAATTCGCCAACGCCAAAAAATGGCTCTAATTTGGTGAGCTTTACGGACGCCGAGCTAAAATCTGCTGTGGTAGTAGCTGAGGGTCATTCAGCTACGGAGCAGAACATTTCACGGTATTTTAGATGCGACCAACTCTTCTGCCACTCCATCCTTTCTCCACATACGAGGCTTAAGAGAGCATCGATACGAGACCTTTATTAAAACCAGTGTTCTCCTAAACGACTCTATTAAAAGTAGCATTAGGTAATTACAGACGTTCTCTCCAAAACCCTTAATACCTTTGAGGTTGCGCCACATTTAGCGGTTCTCTCAGTTTATCCCCGGGGGCGCTCAAGCAGCTGCTTCAACGAAACCACGATGGTTTGCTTCAGATCGTAACCCAGCAACGCCATTTTTCCTTTTATTAGTTTGGAAAAAGACAAAAAAAACAACCAACATACGAGTCGCTGGAGGGCTTTCCAGTCGTCATGACTTGGAGCTGAGACAGGAAGGGTGGATGGGAACAAGTCGGAGCAACCTTTGTGCAGCTACAGCGTCCCACACCCGCCTCCGCAGTCGGACACCCACTTGTCTCAGCGGTGAGCTCAGCAGCAAAGAAGCTTCCTGCGCCATAAATTCGGCGAGCCGCACGGAGGTATGTCGGAGAAAACCCGGTGGATGATTGACAGAGTTCCTGCCTGAAGGTTTGCAGATGTGCAATCATCAACTTTATACCGCAACGTTTACTTGCAGACATTTTACAGAGTGACAGATGTTTACCTTGTGGTTGTTTGATGATCCACGTGGCCGCCGTTATAAAACGGGGTTAAACTCGGGGGGAGTTTATTGTGAAAACCTTTAATTCCAAAGCTAAATCCTGCCAGTGTTGAAGTAAAATGTGTGCAGGAATCTAAAACTGATAGGAGTTGTATAGTGTCGACAAACACATCTTGGATGGACATCTACAACCAATGGAGTCAACTCAATCCAAGATGGCCGCCACAGCTAACTGACCTTAGCTAACACAGAAATGGCTGTAATTCAATCAGTTTTACAGGTACTGACTCAAAGTTTGGTGTAGTTCTGGCTGAGACTACTCCGAGCCCTACATATGGCACAAGATCTTGCCTAAAACTTTGGCACCTATTGGAGTCATAGTTGTTTGTCTGTTAGTAAAATATTTCATGAACCGCTGGACAGATTTTATTGAAGCTCTCAGAAGGTAGCCATCGGACGTATATCTACAGCTGATTACTTTTTGGCGTCAACCTAATTCATGATGGCCAGTACAGCTAATCAGCTTTAACAAAGACAATTAAATATACACTATATTGTTAAAAGTATTCACTTGTCACACAGATGAACTTGAGTGACAACCCATTCTTAATCCACAGGGTTTAATATGATGTTGGCCCACTCTTTGCAGCTATAACAGCTTCAACTCTCCTGGGAAGGTTTTCCACATGTTTAGGAGTGTTTATAGGAGTTTTGGACCATTCCTCCAAGCACTGATGTTGGGCAGAAGGCCTGGCTCTCAGTCTCTGCTCTAATTCATCCCAAAGGTGTTCTAACAGGTTGAGGTCAGGACTCTGTGCAGGCCAGTCAAGTTCTTCCACACCAGACTCCATCATCCTTGTCTTCATGGACCTTGCTTTGTGCACTGGTGCTCAGCCATGTTGGAACAGGAAAGGGCCATCAACAAACTGTTCCCACAAAGATGGGAGCATAAAACTGTCCAAAATGTCTTGGTATGCTGAAGAATTAGGAGTTCCTTTCACTGGAACTAAGCAGTTGAGCCTAACTCCTGAAAAACAAGCCCACACCATAATCCTCCTTCCAACAAACTTTACATTTGGCACAATGCAGTCAGACAAACCCAGATTCGTCCATCCGATTGCCAGACAGAGAAGCGTGATTCATCCCTCCAGAGGACACGTCTCCACTGCTCCAGAGTCCAGTGGTGGTGATGGATCCACTTGGTGATGGAAGGCTTGGATTCAGCTGCTCGGCCATGGAAACCCATTCCATGAAGCTCTCCGTTCCTGAGCTGATCTGAGGGCCACATGAGGTTTGGAGATCTGTAGCTGTTGACTCTGCAGAACGTTGGTGACCTCTGTGCTCTTTGAGCCTCAACATCTGCTGAGCCCACTTTGTGGTTTTACTTGTCCTACCACTTTGTTGCAGAGTTGCTGTTGTCCCCAATCACTTGCAGTTCGTTATAACACCACTAACAGTGTAGAATATTTAGTAGAGAGGAAATTTATTGCACAGGTGGCATCCTATCACTGAGCTCCTGACAGCAACCCATTCTTTCACAAATAGTTGTAGAAGCAGTCTGCAGGCCGAGGTGCTTGATTTTTTACATCTGTGGCCACAGAAGGGACTGGAACACCTGAATTTAGTGATGTGGTCAGATTTACAGATATCGAAATAAAACGTGGAGCGGTAGTAGCTGGGAGTCATACCTAACACACTCTGAGTGCTAACAGACACTGTGAGATCGTGAGATTGCGTCAGAATGTTATCTTCTAATGATCTGAGTTGACTATAATGGTCCTGTTTTCCTGACACAGGTGCTCCCTGACAGGTAACTTCGACCGGGACAGGCGGTGGGGCTTGTGTCTTCCATCGGAGGGTTAGTTTAACGAACTGACGCCGCACGTTTGTTCCAACAAGAGTGTGACATTTTCCTCTTCTGACTTCCTTTTTTTCCCCTCCCCCTTTTTGATGCGTTGTAGGTTTTAACAACACATCCCGTGATGTACCTGATCTGTGTCGGGCGAACCCATGTCGGCACGGCGGGGTGTGTACACCGGTCCCTCAGATCGGCTCGTTCAGATGTTCCTGTCCCGAGGAATTCACTGGAAGGTTATGCGAGCAAAGTAGGTTGTTATTACCAGTCTGTTCATAATTAAGCACTAGATGTTTGAGGATCCATTTAAGCAACAGAGAATAAGGTACATAATTTTAAGATGTACATATGAAGCTTAAATTTTTGTTCTTTTTGCTCCGTAGTCCTTGAATTTCTTTTAAAATCATATACCAGCAGCAAACAAAACATCCTAAAGAACATGTCAACAAACTGTACTCACAGTCAAGTTAAATAAAGGATTTAAAATCTTGTAAAATTTTTAAAGAAGTGCGCTAATGTGAAAGTATTTCCATACAAACTGCATTCATGTCAGAGCGATGCTTCAGATGTTTTAAGTTGGGGTTCTGTGAAAACAGGTAAGACGTTACGAACAGTTAACGTCTTACCTGTTGCAGGTAGCTCTTTGAGCGACCTCCGTTTGGAGACGTAGAGTTTATTTCCTCCCGGAGTGACGAGCTAACAGCTAGTCTGAGCGGGGGGCTTTCGCCTAAGCACTGTTTTGCGACCCTTGCTGTCAGTTTTGCGTTACATGGCTGCTTACAAAAGATTCACTGGTTGGTTGGAAACACGAGCAGCAGCAGCCAACTGTAGCACCTACCGCAGGAATACCATCCTGTTTCCGCTGGACGAATCAGGTGATGAGAAACTGACAACGAGGTGAAGGTTTGTAAAAGTGGACTTTTGGTCTGGCCTCGCTCTGACCAGCCGTTAGCTCGTCAATCCGGTCAGAATTAAACAATATTTCTCCAAACTGAGGTTGTTCAAGGAGCTATCTGCAACAGGTAAGATAATAAATGTTCATATCCTTCCCACTTCAAAATACCGGAGCTGTTGCTTCATATGACATCTGATTTGATGTATTGTTTTGACCTTATAAATATATGGAAGTCTTTGCAATTTCATCATCTTTTCCTTCTTGCCTTCGCTTCCATAGGGGCTAAAGAAACAATAATTAGTTACGGATCAACTAGATCTGGGTTTCGCTTAAAAAAAACCCAAAGAATGCGCTGACTTCACTGATCTCTTTGATCTCCTCTCACATTTCGTCCCGCCACCTTCCAGAGAAGTGCTACGAAACCCTGCACCTGCGGCATTATGACGTCGGCGAGACCTGGGGGCGAATCCATCTCCGCAGCGTGGAGCAGTGCACGTGCTTGGTGTGGGGAGCCGAGTGCCAAAGAGTCCACTACACAAGTAAATCCCCACACCCCCCCTCACTCTGTTGCCGCGCATCAACGGCGTCCTGGTTTTGCCTTTTTCTGCTTTTTTTTTGCTTTCGCCGGCAAGGTGGGAAGCTGGAATCTGGGGCAGGGAACAAAGGTCACGGCGACCTGGCGGTGATGGTTCGTGCCCGGCGCTTTTAGCCAACCTGCAACGGAAAAAATGCAAAAATAAAAGTATCAGGTTTTATCTCTCAGCATGAAGAAACGTTTTTTTTTTTTTTTTTTTTTTCCTCTTAAATAAGCGAAACATGTGAAAGACTCGGCCCTACCCGCTCTTTGGTCGCAGCTCCATAGCTACAGGAGTAACCCCACCGATGAATAAAAGCCATATTGTATGACTATATGACTCACTGTGACTCGGGAGTGGTGGTATACGGTGTGGGACACACCCTGCGGGCCTTTACTCTGTTTTTTTAGCTCAGCAGATGGATTTTCAAGAGCGTTTGACAGATTTACTGACATAAAAGAAATAGCCATTGGGATGTTTTCATCCTCCTTACAAGCCATTCTTACAAAAAAAAAGCTGCTCTGTTTTAGCTACATCAAAATATTTGCGTCCTTAGTATCAAAACTGATATTCTGTGTAAATTAAAAATGGAAGCTATAGGTCTTCAGGGACAACCTTTTCCAAACTTTTGCTGCTTTTCTTTAAATCTGTTTTCTGTCCAGTCCTCGTACGACCATGATAGCACATCGTTCAGCATATGATTGCAAAGAAAACTGGAGAAAATTTACAATTTAAGGGCAAAAACTGAAGAGTTGGACCTTAATATAAAAAAAAACTGCACATAAACAGTCTCAATAAGGTGTGCCTTAAACAGACAGGAAAAAATTGTTGTAGTTTTCAGCTAACAACTCATTGGGAATCACCTTTATCTGTCAAATTGGGTTATCATTGATGTTTTTTATAGATTCAGTGAACAAACTGAGAACAAATTGTGTTTTTTGTGCTTGGTTGGAAGTTGCTAGCTAGTATCTTAGCTGATTTTCCATTTTTCTAACTTTGAAAATTGGTTCTTCATGAAGTTATATGACTTCTTTGAGCAAATAAAAAAATAAGGTTTGTCATGGCACACGAAGAAAAGTCTACTTGTCTTTTAAGACATAGCTAGCAAGTTATAAGCTTGGCAGCTAGCTGGTTTCTAGCTAAGGATCTAAATAAAAATAGGTTTTTCTGCTAAGTTTTGTCTGTTTCGCTTAGACACAACACTGACATACTCCATGAGTTTAGGAGCTTTTTGTCTGGATGATTCATAGGTCAGAGTTAATGACTTAACAAAAACAATAAGAACAAAAAACCCCCACAAACATTCATCTGGGAATGCTCAGGTGCTGGACTGAAAATGAGAGAAAAAGCAGCTAAAAACCAAAGAAAACATTCGAAAGCCTGACCAAACGTTAAGCAAGACCACTGTAAAAAATACAAAAACAATCTGACTCATTGGAAGCAAATCTGAAAGAAAAAGAGGAAGACTGAAGAGTTTTCATTTTCAATTCCAGCAACGAGTTTAAAAAAAAAAAAGTTGGAACACGGTTTGATGGGATCTTATCTTCTTTTACAACTAAGGGGGTCGATGTTGTCGCGTTCTATTCTTGCTTGACCTCATTTTAAAGGTTCAGTCTTTTTATGATTTGTTTCATAATTTACCAGATGTTTTTAGTAGTCAGGACAGAATTTCTCCAGAGGGTGGAAGAGGTCTGATTTGGGGGCCTCAGGATCTTATCTCTGCTATTTGCAGATGAGGTCCTGTTGGTGTCATCGTGTCCTGATCTCCAGCTCTCACTGGAGCAGCTGGGACGAAGATCAGTTCCTCCAAATCTGAGGCCGGGGTCCTCGGTCGTTAAAGGGCGGGCTGCTCTCTCCAGGTTGGGAGTGAGGTGCTGCCTCAAATGGAGGAGTTTAAGTATCTCAGGGTTTACTTCACGAGTGAGGGAAGAATGGAGCGTGAGATCGACAGGCGGATCGGTGCAGCTTCTGCAGTATTGTGTACTCTGTGCCGGTCCGTCGTGGTGAAGAGGGAGCTGAGCTGCGAGGCCAAGCTCTCCGTTTACCGGTCGCTCTACGTTCCTACCCTCACCTACGGTCATGATTCGCGTAGTGACCGAAAGAACGAGATCGTGGACAAAGGAGGTTGGAATGAGTTTTCTCCACAGGGTAGCTGGGCTCTCCCTTAGAGACAGGGTGAGGAGTTTAAATGATCCAGGAGAGACTCGGAGTAGACTCGCTGCTCCTCCACATCGAGAGGGGCCAGCCGAGGTGGTTCAGGCATCTGGTCAGGATGTCCCCTAGATGCCTCCCTTGGGAGGTTTTCCAGGCATATTCAACTGGGAGGACAGGGAAGACCCAGGACACATAGGAGAGCTGGCCTGGGAACGCCGTGGATTCCTCCTGGAAGAGGCAGCTGTGGAGAGAGACATCTGGGCTTCTCTGCTCGAGCTGCTGCCCCCGCAACCCAACTCCATAACAAGTGGTAGATAATGGATATATGGATAAATGGATGCTTTTAGTAGATGACAGATCCTTAACTCTTTTCTTTTTTTTTTTTACTGCAGAGCAGTCTTGTTGTAGTCCGTGCAGAATGTTGTTTGGAATGACTGCTAAAAAAACCCAAGACCTGTTTTATATCAGTCAGCATCAGTAACAGAAGTGCACGTTATGAAAGCAAAACAAACTAAAGACAGATCCTGTGTTCTACAGCTGAGCTCATGAATGACTCAACCGTTCCTCGCCCGTTCAGCAGTTCGCTGACTTCCTGTCTTCTTTCTGGTTGTTAAGCGATGCTAAACGCAAACGTCAATGTAAAAAATACTTACTGATTCGCTGTTTTTCGTAGACCGTGACAGTGTTTGTGCTTACGTGTCCAGTGTGCCGCAGAAATCCCTGCCAGAACCTGGGAACGTGTCGGCTGATCACGGCCACCGGGAAGGAGGTGTGCCACTGCAGGAATGGCTACAGTGGGCCTCGATGTAGCCTTGGTAAGTAACACCAACCGGGTTTTGTTCGAATCAGTCAGACGTAAAGCTGAAAGTGACGGAACAACCGGATATACGCCGCCCCGTGGTGGCTGCGGTGTTCAGGATTAGCTCTCGGCGATTCGAACTTCCGCCGTCCGAGGCTCGATCACTGTAAACGTCCTGCATTGATCCTCATCCGCAGGTCTTCCTGTGGGAGCCAGACAGGGTTGTGATCAATTCCGTGGTTTGTGTGTGTGTGTGTGCAGAGCCAGAGACGGAGTGCTACAACGGCCGGGGCACAGGTTACAGAGGAGTGGCGGGCACCGCGGCGTCCGGCGCCCGCTGTCTGCCCTGGAGCTCCGATCTTCTCTTCGATGAGCTCCATGTGGGCACGGTGTTCCCGTCAGCCACCAAGGGCCTGGGGGAGCATGCTTTCTGCAGGTGTGTGTGTGTGTGTGTGTGTGTGTGAGCTGAAACATCCCGCTAAGGAGCCGTTATTGCAAACAAGACGAAATACTAAAAAAGACTCCGGTGGTTGCTACGATACCGACGGGGCTTATCAGGAAATCCAGGCTTCCTTGTACTTTTCCTATAAAATCTATTTTCAGGATCCAAGATCCGGCTTGCAGCTGTCACTCATGTCTGCGTCGACTCAGAGGCATAAAGCCACCGTGAGAGTTAAAGAAGCAGCTCTTATCTCAAAACCCATTTATATCTTCCCGTTTTCCTTAACTGGTCTTGTTGTCATGACTACCCAGCATCCATTCATATATGTAGAAATACCCCCAGCAAGTTGTAGGTGTATGAAAATGTGCGAAAGAATGCAGCTTTTACGTGGTCCAACTTTATTCCTAAATCAGTCAAACTTAACACAGATGAGAGGAAAGCAAATCTAAAAAAGAGCTAAAAAAAATAAAATAAATAACTTTCCTGTGTTTTCCTCCGTGAGATGTTTAGACACGGTGGACTCACACACATGCTTTCCCACCGTCTGCGCAGGAACCCTGACGGGGACAAGAGGCCGTGGTGCTACACCACCAGTGACAGCGCCATCTCCTGGGAGTACTGCAACATTCCCTCCTGTGCGAAGCTCGCGTGTGAGTAACTGGGGCTCAGGGAGGGCGTTCGAAACACAGAAGGGATGGGAAATAAAAGGAGGTGTAACGGGACCTCAAAGAGAACAAAAAAAACCTGAAAAAAACTAGACAAAAGGAGAAACAACAGATATGAAAAGTGCATAAAACACCTGAGCAAATGATGGAAAATAAGTTAAGTCTAGATGGATTTATGTTGTACATTTCATACATAAAGTTAGATAAAATGCTTTTATATAAGATAAACAAAACTGTGGTACAATATAATTATATAGATGTTTATTTATGGATACACACACACAAAACCCTTAACAATAGGGTTGTAAAAAGGGCAATTTTTTTTTTACATGTGAAGAAATGAGCACAAATTTCAAGAAGCCATTTAATGCTTTAAATACGAGCAGCTGCTTTTTAAAAAACTGGTTCAGATTACAGTAGGAATCTAAACTGAGGTAGAATATGTTCAGATATGAGACGCAGTAACGTAAATGTGACACAAAAGTGGACGAAAACTCAAATTCTGACATAAAATGACCCCGGTGGGATGAAAGAAACAGCAGAATTCCCACAAAAAGGAACAAAAAACAAGTCTTAAATGACCAAGTTTCATCTAAAATGGCCGAAAGGCTGTCGGATAATGACGCAAAAGCTCTTCAGAGGTACTTTGTGAAAAGACAAGAAAGCACAGATCGATTGTATCTACGCAGAAGGGGGCTGATAATTGTTTTTTATGTGTCCTAATTTCTAGCAGTTGTTTACCCGTTCGTGTTCAGTCGTGTTACTCTGAAGCACTTAGTGAGATTACAGCTGGTATTTACCTGACGATTGATTTAAATCACTGAAGGTTTGTCTTCGTAAGCCCTGATGTGTTCTGATTAGATTAAAGTATGTATAAATGAGGAACAAAAACAGGAATATTTGACCAGAAAGCTTCTATCACTCTGGTTTATTGGTAACATCTTTACTGATAAAAACAAAAAAAATATAGGCGCCTAGAAGGAGTTGTTCAATTTTAACGTAATTTAGTGCCCGTTCAGACCGGTGATGGGTACGTAAACGAGCCGTCAGGTCTGGAACAGGCACCAGGGGGCACGCGTGTAGCGTCACGAGTGAAACGCCAGTGTTATCAGACAGTTGCAGGTGCCTCCAATGGTCAAAACAGGGAGTAAAAAGGTGGAGCCTCGTGGACACATGAAACCGCACTGCAGACACATGAAGGAGTTTGACAGTTTGATCGGGGTCAAGCTCCACAAGCTGAGGCCAGGTGGCCGTGTCGTGGAAACATCGGGCGTGGTGTGTGTACAGACGTCACGGCGGCTCCGATGCTGGAACCAGTGAGGGCCCCAACACACGGCGTGAAGGTTCTGGCTCGAGACAGACCACAGACCACACCAAGGGTCGTCCACCCAGTATTACAGAACCCCATGACGTCAGTGCTGTCCACACACGGGTACTGGACTCTTTACAGCACACGTGTCAAACTCAAGGCCCGCGGGCCAGATCCGGCCCTCTGTAACGTCTCATCCGGCCCCCAGGATAACGTTTAGATTTCATCAGGTACGGCCCTCCAGTCTGGGACAGATCGAGTCTCTGATTCTTATTTTGCTTTAAAAAACTGAGCCTAATTAGTGAAGTTTTCTCTTGACAGTGACTTAGAAGCCAACAATATATAGTTTTAATTTCTGTATGATAAGGTTTTTGTTGATGGTTTTTTTAAAAATCAGTTTTAATGTTAAAAAATTCATTTAAAAGCTGAGTGAGGCGTAAGAAATGACAGCTAATGATGTGTTTTTTGAAGTTTGATCTATTTGTCTGTGTTCATTAAAGTATGTTTGCTCTAAATTCTGTATAATCTGGAACTGGGAAAAGGTCATTGATATTTCTATAGAAATGATTTGACGTAATACATCTAAAACCAAGGTTAATTTACGTCATTTTTAATAAATATTGATCATGATTGGCCCTTGGCTAGGACCAAATTTTTTCATTTTGGCCCCCTTGCGTCACTGGGTTTGACATCCGTGCTTTACAGCATGCCGTCTCGTCCCGTACCTGGTCTCCGGGACTGTCATTAACACCGCGACAGAGACGACTGCGTTCAGAGTGGTGCCGTATCACATTCAACAGACCTCAGTGGGCTCCAGTGGGGACGATGAGGGTGGATGACGGGTGTTATCGATGCTGCGTTGAGGCAAATCAGAGTTCCTCTTGGCGTCGTGGTGTGGGGAGCCATAGGGATCCAGGGGACCCAGATGGCACAGCTCTACCTCAGTGACACCCTGTGTCCGAATGTCTTACCCCTCTCGAGACAGCGCCATGGTGCAGTCCTTCAACAAGACACAGCACGTGTCTACGCACCACCCGCGCCATTTTTGAGGTCCTCCGGTGGTCGGCGAGGTCGGTCCCCTGATCTTTTCCTAATCCAACTTG
The DNA here is from genome assembly GCF_001649575.2 of Kryptolebias marmoratus. Taxonomy (NCBI): domain Eukaryota; kingdom Metazoa; phylum Chordata; class Actinopteri; order Cyprinodontiformes; family Rivulidae; genus Kryptolebias; species Kryptolebias marmoratus. The sequence goes on from NC_051436.1 coordinate 10,221,366, forward strand.
TGTGGGATCAACTTGGACATGAATTCCGACCCGGTGCTCATCGGGGCTCCAACAGCTGCGGGATGACTCGTCACAGGAGGGGACTTCAGCGCTGATATCCAGGCCCGAGGGGGTGCCACGCCCTGCTTACGTGGGAGCAGCCGTGTTCCCTGGCTGCCAGCTGGGTTTGATCCGATCCATTAATCACTGTTTATCTCACAGCCACACAACCTCTGAGCACGAGCAGTTTGATTTCATTTCCACCAGTCAGTCCGGGTGTTTAAACTCTTGTTTTGTCAGTGAGTGTAACTTCTTAACAATCCTGCACTGCTTATTTATATAAGCAACGTTGAGATTTTTATTTAGAGTCTATGTGATCCTTCAGTACCTTGACTAGAGTTCAGCCTTGGGTTTAATGTAAAAACTTCAGTGTTTGTGATAAAAAAACAAAGTTCAGAGAATGCAGCTAATCTGTGCTGAGTCACGCTGCTCTCAAAAGTTGGTCGGTCTAAAGAGCTTTTCTTGAACGTGGGCTAGCTGGGATTCAAGGGGAAGAAGGTATGAGTCACCCTGAATCAACATGTCATGTCAGGTGCTGCCAAGTGTTTATGTGCTGAGTGGGATCTGGCACAGTCGGCCGGCTGTCCTGAAGCCAGGCGTAGGCACCGAATTCACAAGCTTTCCCCATCTGCTGTGGCCTCCTCAGCATACGATCTGCATCAAGAAGAGCCTCTGTCACCCAAACATTACCACCATATTGAGCCACTTGTTTGAGTCGTTCTAGAGGAAGGAAGCCAGCAGTGAAATCAAAAGGTGTTCCCGAGAGGAATTAGGGACTCTGATCGAACTCGTCAAAGCTTGGTCGAAGTTACTGTAAAAACTCCACTGTCAAGTGTGAAATAATCTCTTTTGTTTGAACTTCTCAGCTTCTTCCCGAAGGATCGTGGTGTTTGGCGTCCCGCCCGGAGGCAAGAAACCCAACTCCCCCAAGCCGGCCAAAAGCCCCGTGTGCGGGACGAAGCACAAGAAGAGGCTGGCGGTGGCCAGGGGCCGGATATTCGGCGGAACCTCGGCCCTGCCCGGCACCCACCCGTGGATGGCAGCCATTTACATCGGACCGTCCGATTTCTGCGCCGGCAGCCTGATCTCCTCCTGCTGGATCGTCACGGCAGCACACTGCCTCTTTCGCAAGTACGCAACGCACGCCTTTTTAAGTACGCCACCGAGAAGCAGAAAACGCTCCGCGGCGGCTGAGCCTTTCTGAGTCAAACCGCCGTATGGTGTGTTATTTCTGAACAAAATGTGAAAATCTATAGGCCGTTGCCAGTCTCTAAGAAAGGCTTAAAGACTTTTTTTTTTTTTTTTTTTTTACCCTTGGGAGCTACTTTTGAAGAACTAAAATCCTTCAGAGAACTTATTCTAATGGAAGCATTATGTTCAGTTTTCAGACTCTAGTAGTTGCAGAAAATGTGACAGTTTGTAAGGTTTTCTGATGCTTTGACTCCCTCGAGACAAGAGCTTTGTGAGCCTCTTTTCAAACAGGTAAAAGCCAAGTCCAGTAAAATACAAACATTTTCTGTGATATCAGAAATCTGGCACCTTTAAAACCTTCAATATTCAGAAGATGTCCGGTTCTACCAGTAAAGATTTAAGGTTAAAGAGCTTAAACACAAAGCCAAGCTCGTTCCCGGTCGGGGTTGGAGTCCTGCTCTTTGAACCTGTTCCAGGACAGGATGGTGCGGTTCTGTTGGCGTCTCCGAACCACGACCTTCAGCGTGGACTTGGAAGGTTTGCAGTCAGGTCCTCCAAGTCCGAGGAAACCGGTTAAAGGGGTAAACGATCCCTCTGGGTTAGGAGCAAGCAGAGGAGTTCAGATATCTGGGAGTCTTGTTGGCGAGTGATGTTGGGATGGAGCGGGAGGTGGGTCAGCGGATTAGGCCTTTGTCTTCAGTAACGAAGGATTTGCTCCAATCTAACACAGTGAAAGAATGAAGCCGAAAAGCAAAGCTCTTGATTTATTGGTCCATCTATGTTCCAACCTTTTCAAGAAGGACAAGATCCCGGATACAAAGTTCTGATATGAGCTTCCTCTGTAGGGCGGCAGGGATCAGCCTTACAGATCGGCTGAGGAGCTCCATCATCCGGGGGATCCTCCGCGTTCAAAGCAGCCAGCTGAGGTGGTTCAGACGTCTGATTAGGACGCCTCCTGAGCGCCTCCCTCTTGGAGGCACACGTTTTTTTCTGTCAGAAGACCCCGGAGCAGACCCAGAACTCACCTGAGGGGGTCCTGTATCCTCTCCGGCCTGGGAGCACCTCAGGATGCCCCGAGAGGTGCGAGACAACGGAGCATCTGGGGCTCTTCCATAGTCGTCCGACGGGAACTCGGAATCTGAAGCTGAAACGGGACGAAGCTTCCCTGTAAAGTCCAGGCAATATCCAGGCAATGATTGTGTGTCGGGGGGAATGGGAGAACTTTCATAAACCAGGTCCAGCTCGCTTCAATTCCCAACAAGAGAAGGCTGGGATACTTGGTCGAATGTTATGATACGCGTACATAGTTTTTGGTTTCTTCCTCTGCGACATGAGCTCTGATAAAACCGATGCATGTGTGCTATACTATTTAGTGAAATGTTTAAAATTCACATTTAGGTTTGTTGTTGCAGAAAACCAGGACTCAGTGAAAAACGTGTCCTCGTTAGGTGTAGCGGAATTGTCCCGTCTAATGCGCGTTCGCTCACAGCTCGGTGTCTTCCCACAGCCCCCTGAAGTCTCAGCTCCGCGTGGTTCTCGGCCAGCACCGCTTCAACGTCACCGGTCCCAACGCCCAGACCTTCGGCGTGGACAAATACATCTTCCCCAAGCACTTCTCCGTGTTTAATCCAACGCTGCACGACATCGGTAAATACCCCAATCACACGCAGGCCAGCGACTCACAGAGACACGACGACCTCATAACACCAAATAAAATCCAATAAATAAATCACCGAAGCCCGCTCTCCGTGCGCACAGCTGCGTCGACGCTCACACACACTAACAGCTGGGCGCGGCAGAGTCTCCAAGTCCGCCGCTTCCTTATTTTTCCCGTCTTCTGACTCTCCGTTTCTTGTCAGCTCTCATCAAACTGAAGAAGGAGGACGGACGCTGCGCCAGGAAAACCCCGTTCGTCCGGCCCATCTGCCTCCCGGACAAAACCACGGCGTTTCCCGTCGGCTACTGCTGCGCCATCAGCGGCTGGGGGCACCTGTATGAGAGTGAGTGGCCCTCCGCGTTGCGCCGGTCGATAAACCACCCCGACGGCGTTCCCGTTTCTGCTCCTTTTTATCTCAATAAACACGTTGTGATGTTGATGTTCCAGAGGGGAGCAATTACTCCACGCTGCAGGAGGCCGGCGTGAGGCTGATCTCCGACGACACCTGCAGGGACCCCGCCGTGTACGGCAACCACATCACCGCCAACATGATCTGCGCCGGGCTCGGCAGCTGCGTGGACGCGTGCCAGGTAGGGGAGCGTTCGGAGGCAGATGAGTAATGCCGGTGTTGGCGTCCGCGCTCGAACGGAACCTGAGGAAGTTTCAGAATTGGTGGAAAATTGAAGGTCGATCAAGCCCGCCAGAGTTTTAAACTAAGAGTATGTGGAATGAATGACTCACAGCTACCGCCACATCAGTTTTTAGCTCAATATCTGTAAAACTGACTGAGCTGTCGCCAGTTTTGTGTAGGCTTGTACAGATTAACTGTGGCGGCCATCTTAAATTGGATTGACCCCAAAAGCTAATCAGTTGTAGATGTACATACTATGATTACTTTATGAAAGTTTCATCAAAATCCATCAAGTGTTGCATAAGATATTTTGCTAACAGACAAAACACGGTTGGCGCCAACAGTTGACACAAGCGTTTTAAGCAAAAATCTTTTGCAACAAGGAGCACTTGGAGTATACATTGTGAATGATGCTCAGCTACAACCACACCCAATTTTAGCACGATGTCTGTAAAACTGACGAAATTACAGCTATTCTTGTGTTTTCAGAGTTCAGCTGGCTGTAGCGGCCATCTTGATTCGAGTTGGCTCCAAAAGTTAATCAGTTGTAGATGAACATCCACTGATTATTTCCTAAAAGTTTCATTAAAATCCCTCCAGTGGTTCGGGAGATATTTTGCTAACAGACAGACAGCGTTAAATCTAACAGCGTTTTAGGCGAAGACGAGTTGTGAACAACAGCTACTACCACACTAAATTCTACCGTGTTGGTAAAATATCTAATGAACCAGCTGACGAATCTGAATGAACCTCTCTGAAAACAATCACTGAACAAACATCCACATCATTTTAACGTTTGGAGCAAACCACATTCAAGATGGCCGCCACAGCTAAGCAACATTAGGCAACACAAAAATGTCCATAACTTGGTCAATTTTACAAACGTTGAGCGAAAATTCGGCGTGGTAGTAGCTGAGAGTGATCCCCGACTTGTACTCCGAGCAGAAGCTGGTCGTCCAAGGTCTGCGATTTAAACGTCTCCATTAACTATCAGCGTCAGCTCTGTTTGTCTGTTAGCAAAATATCTCATGAACCCCTGAACAGATTTTAATGAAACTTGCAGACAGTAATTATTGGATGTACGTCTACAGCTGATTAACTTTTGGAGTCAACCTAATTCAAGATGGCCGCCACAGCCAAGCAACTTTTGTAACCACAAAAATGGGTACAGTTCAGTCAGCGTTACAGATATTAAGCTAAATCTTGGTGTGGTAGTAGTTGAGAGTTTCCCCAACACATACGCCAAGCGCCACACATTGGGTGACATCTTAGCTTAAAACCTGAGGCTGCCAGTAACTACTGGAATCAGCTCTGTGTGTCTGTTAGCGAAATGTCTTATGAACCGCTGGATGTGTTTTAATGAAAATGTTAGAAAGCAACTACTGGTTGTCCATCTTCAACTGATTAACTTCTGGAGTCACACCAGTTCAATATGGCCGCCACAGCCAACACAAAGAAGCGCATAACTCAGTCAATGTTACAGATATCGAGCTAAAATTAACACGTAGTCCGATTGTGACATTTTATCTTTCTTAGTTTAAAAGGTTCATATTTGGTTTGGAGTGTGTGTGACTCAGCCGGTTGTTTGTGTGAGCTCACTGTGTGTGCTTCCTCAGGGCGACTCCGGGGGCCCGCTGGCGTGTGCGGCGGGCGACGTCAGCTTCCTGCACGGCATCATCAGCTGGGGGGAGGGCTGCGGCCGACCGGGGAAGCCCGGCGTTTACACCAGGGTGGTGAACTACGTGGACTGGATCAATTCAGTCGTCAAAGCCAAGGCCCGAACTTTATGAGCGTGGATCACTCCTCCCCCCCCCGACCTTAGGTGTAGTCTGTAAAAAAACAAAAAAAACAATTATTTTATTTTTACACTAGTTTTGGATATTTATAAGATGTTTTTTTTTATTGTGAACTGCTTTCTGACTGAATAAACCTTCAATGACTTGACAAAACTTTGTGTCTGTAAGACTAATAAAGGGTGCTGTTAGAACATGTCCAGGAGAGTCGTCGTTGTTGTTGATTCCATTAATTAAATGTCACAGTTAATCTGCAGATGGATTCATCAGATACAGAAGAGTCTGTTTGCAACGCTTGGAAACACTCCCGGTGTTTAAAATCACTTTCTCTACTTTTCTTTTGCTTTTAAATCATGAAAACACACCAAATTCAGGAGAGGAACTCGTGTTTTGTTGACACCTGACAGACCGCTAGGTAGTAACTTTGTTTTCAGCTTGTCACAAAGACACCCGGTTCTGTTTTGGAGTCTGTGAAAAATGCCAAAGATAACCGTTGAACAGACAGGAAGTTATATTTTGGCATCAGAAAAGTGATTCCCTGAGAGCAACTAGCTGAAAGCGTAGTTTTATCTGCATGATGTGAGATGATCCTTCAGATTATTCAGGTAAACTAAAGCTGTTCAGTTTAGTTGAAAAGTGTCAGAAAAGAAACAAGCAAATGATATTAAAAGCACCGCTGAGAAACTCATCAAGCTGAAGTGAAGTGAAATTTATTTATATAGCACTTGTCAGGATCTGCGGAGACGGAGGTGAACCCAGAAAGCAGACTCATGCTCGGAACCAAAGGTTTTCATTTTAAGTTATTAAAATGAAAACAAAAAGCCAGCGGGGCAGCAGAACAAAAACGGAAACTAAAACCAGAGACACGTGTGAACACAGGACAAGCACAAATGAACAACGAACTGACGGAGTAGTGGAGAAAATGACCGGGTTTTAAACACAGAGGAAGATGAGGTAAGTGGGCTCAGGTGTGTGAGGATAATTGCAGACAGGTGGAGGTGGGCGTGGCAGGGAAACCAAATGTAGATTGAGGGTGAGTGGAAGATTACGAGAACAGGGAAACATAACAGAACCAAAGCCAACAAAAGACAAGAACAACAACTCAAACCAAAATCCTGACAGCACTTTTCTGCAACAAGGTGATTCAAAGTGCTTTACAACACAGAAACAACGATCAGGTACAGAATCAAACACAGAAAACATAAAAAAACATCAATCGTGTAGATGGAATGATTGTTGATTGGTTGAATGTTTGTTTGGTTAATTGATTGATTTGATGGTAGACTGGTTGGTTGAGTGATTGATTGTTTGTTTGGTTGGTTGGTTGAATATTTCTTTATTAATTGATTAACTGGATGGTACATTAGTTGGATGGTGGATTGATGGGTTATTTGGTTGATTGAATGTTTGGTAGACTGGTCTCTTAGTTAAGTGTTTGGTTGGTTGAATGTTTATTTGGTTGGTTATTGACTGATTGTTTGGTAAACTGATCCATTGGTTGAATGTTTGGGTGGTCGATTGACTGATTGGTTTATCGGTGAAATAATGGAGTGATTTTCTTTTTTTATGCTTCCAAACACAGTCTCAAAGTACCTAACTCATACTTGGAAACAGAAACACACAAACACAATAATGATTATTGAACCTGGAACTCTAAGAACTTGAACCACAGCTTTACCAAAGCAGAGTATGAGTCTATTTCCAGTTTTCCTTAAAATATAATAGATAGCTGGATAGATTGGTTTTTATTTACTTGAAATGTTGTGGTTTGGCCCAGCCCAGGTGTCAGGCAGCAGTAAGGCCGTGTTGGCGCACAGAGGGACGGACAGACCCGTAGACAGACACCGGCCGTGACATCCCCCCCCCCCCCGTGCCTCCCCTCTTGTTGCCGGAGGGGGTGGTCGGGGGCTTGTAATTCGCTCCACACAAGCAGCTAGCAGAGCAGCTATTTTGAAAGTGACCCCTCATTCAGGCAGCGCCTCTGCAGCTGTCAGGAACCATGACTGAAGATGACGGATTCTGTTGTCGTGGAGGGATACGCCAGACTCCGAGACGGTAAAAAGGTGCTAACTTTATCCTTATTTGACGGCGGGGAACCCCTGAAGTACTTCCACACACTCTCTCTCACACACGCTTGGCTTTTTTTTGGGCTCATAAAAGTTTCGTTTTGCTCTGTGTCACAGTGGAAAACTAGGTGGCTCGTATTTCGGAAGCCGTCGCCTGTCGCAGGTAAGAAATCGTCGCCCGTCTTACAGAGACTGTTAACAAAAACAGGAAACATGAAATTAATCCGCCATTTTGGAAGGAAGATGCCAGGCTGGACGTATCCTGTTGACTTTTGTGTTAATATTTATAAAAATATGTTTAATACTTGTTACTAAATGTTACAGTTTGAACACAAACTGAGACGGTTAAGTTTATAAAAGTAAAAAAAAAGAAGTTTGTCCTTAAATTACTCAAAATAAAAAATCAAGCAGACATATGCAGTGTTTTATGCAACTTTATTAATATATTTGTATAATGAAATTGTATTGTAGTGTTAATTTTGTTCCAGTTTAGATGAGACTTTTCAACAGCAAGTATATTTATTACAAAAACTTGGTTAAAAACGTTTTACTGAAATTCTGTCAAATTTAATTTTTTTTTTCTCATCCTGTTACTTTTATTAATCTGATCATTGACCGTTTTGAGCTACTCGTGCAAAGTGGAAATATTCTTCTGCCCGTAGTTTCTCAGGCTTTAAAAATCCAGACCTTACGCCTAAATTTCAGAGACCATCAACTGGTGGCCCATGGGCCTTATTTGGCACACGAGCTCATTCTCACCGGCCAGTAAAATATTAAATTATGAAAAAGGACTGCCATTCCTTGAAGGACTGCATGTTGCCCGCCACCTTTCGTGCTGCTGTTTGAAGGTCGGATCATCTTTCTGTGTTGGAGAATGACGGCGGTGCGGTCGTTTAAACTAACGCTAACTTTATGTGATATCTGTTGGCGCTCGTGTTGGGGATGGCTCTCCGCTTCTACCACGCCAAACTTTAGCTTGATGTCTGTAAAACCGACAGAGATAAAGCCATTTTAGTGTTAGCCAAGGCTTCTCAGCTGTGGCGGCCATCTTGAATCAGGCAGACTCCAAAAGGGAATCAAAATAATCAGAAGCAGAAAACTTAATAAATGAACGGAACAGACAGGAAACTCCACGAAGATTTACCAGTCAGGCTTTAACTTTACAGGAACTAATCAGAATGCTCACATTTATTTGTTGCCCCCCCCCCCCTTTTTTTTTTTCTTCTGTTTACAAAACCTAGAGGATCGTTTCCCAGCCTGTAGTTTATTCTCTGTGTCTTCAAGCATGTGGTGGTGATTGGCTTAACATAGTCCTCAGGTTGAGCTGAGGTTAAGTGCCGCTGCTCCTCAGATCTTTCATGTCAGTGTTGTTACAGCTGTCTGCACTCATACCTCCTTTATATATATGTCTGTGTGTGTGTGTGAAGGACAGCAGAACACACACGGTGTTGTCAGTTGACGCTGATTGTTCGAAAGACGTCAACAGACTAGAGGACACAGCAGCAGCTACTGTGGGTCATTATGGAAAATCATAGCAAAAAACACAAACTTTCAGTCCTTTCTTTTAGTTTTCAGGCTGCACGGGATGAGTTTTAACTCGTGAAAAGTTAAGCAGGTCCAGGGGCGTCAAACTCTGTTACACAAGAGGGACAAAATTCAAAACTTGGTCCTACTGGGCCGATTTCAATCAATATTTATTGGGAAATTACATAAATTAACCTTGGAATATAGAGAGAGAATATATAGTTACTTTTCCCCAGTGACAACTTTTATTGAATTTTGAACAAACACTTTAAAAAACAACGAAAAAATAGAACTAATTGAAAAAGAGACATCATTGTTATTCATTTTTTAAGTCTAACTCTATCATCAGCTTTGAAATTATTTTTCTTAGTAATGCTTTTTATCACAATCCATTAAAATGGCTAAAAAAAAATCAGAGCATCCAGCTACTAACGTTTAACTTTAAAACAAAAAGAGGACACATTAAAGCAGACTCGTCTTACTCTGTTGCACATTAACACATTAATCTTTCCTTGGCTGCAAGTTGATGAACAAGATTTTAATTGGTCCCATTTGATGCTCTTTGTCAAAATAAAGATTACTGAGGAATTAAACTCGTCAGCTGTCACGAGAAGACTTCACTAAGCAGGCTCGGCTTTTTAAGCAAAATGAGAAGCGATGGAGACTCGATCTGTCACAAACCGGAGGGTCAGGTTATCTTGAGGCGGCCGGATAAAAGGTTAACAAGGGCCGGATCTGGCCCGCGTGCCTTGACTTTGACACGTATTGGCAGAAATAATGAGGGAGTCAATAAAATATAAATGTCAAACAGAAAACCCCTGGGAGGAGACAAACCACCAACAGAGATGTGTTATTTCTGTGTCGTCATGATGACTCTCAGCTACTACCACACCAAATTCAACTCAGTCTGGTGCATCATAAGATATTTTGCTAACATAACGCTGACTCTAAAAGTTCATGGTAGACTTTTTAAAACAGTTTTGCAGAATCGGTCAGCACTCGGAGTAGGATTTTGGGCTGACTCTTGGCTACTACCACACAGTCGTACAGCTACTTAATCATCTCTGAGAGTTTCAATCAAATTCATTCAGTGCTTCATGAAATACACGAACTCACGGGCTAAAACATTATTGCCCTTTTACTCTTGGATTTTTTTTTAATTATTGAGTTATTATTTTCAAATTCTCAGTTTAAAAAGCTTCGAAATGAGACGTAGTTTGTTCAGATTTGGTGATTTTTATCACCTGGCAGCGAGCTGGTTTTGTTTACACGTCGGCTTGAAAACTGGATTTTCATTGGTCTGGAGTGACCATGTATAATAAAGAAGGGGGAATCCCCGAGCTTCACAACGAGGCCAAACGTTATACGAAGGGATTTCCCAGCGGAGAAAGATTATAAATTTTATAGGAAATTATTTCTGAGGGCATACGTGTTGGAAGACTTTGATTGAACAGGTAGATTAGGGAGATTATTTCCTGTTTTACTTCCTGGGGTTGTTTTGCCTTCAACCTGGGCTGACAGTAAACGCTTGTGCTTAGATTTCAAAAATGGTCCAAAAAACTGTGAAAGTATGAAAATACAAGTCTTAACATGTGGAGTTTTTGAGCTGAAAGTGTGTAGAAAGCCTGGTAAAACTTTGAGATTGATAAAAAGGGAAGCATTTACATTTTTTACCACCATTGTAACACAGATGTGATATTTACAGCCTTACAGTGGTTCAGACTATCAAAGACACACATAGCTCGAGTCCATTTTTGTCCCTGTGGTTTGTCCTCCTCCGGCAGACTGCCTGGTTTTGCTGGTCTTCAAGGACAAGTCGGACAAAGTTCAGGGCAACAAGGAGAGGGCGAGTGTCACGTTGGAGGAGATCTGCGGCCTGGAGCCCGGACAGTGGTACGAAGGCGTAGCTTTCACTCTGGTCCTCCTCTGCCTGAATCAGGCGGCTCTGCTGGGCTTCGACAGCAGGGAGGCGCTGCAGGCCTGGGACGTCCGCCTGCGATACAGCCTCGGAGAAGGTGAGGACGTCCACCGCTTGGTTCACCCTTCGTTCACTTCTTGTGCTTCTCTTCAGAGAACTGAAACAAAAAGTTTAACATGTGACTTAATTGTACTGCTGTTATAGTTTAGTGGTATGTTTTAAGCCATAAAATGACTCACTGTAATTGTTTCTTCAGGGCTGAAAGCCTTGTCTTTTCTGCAGACTTTCAGGTGAATGATAAAACCAGTATCTTACTGGGTTGCGACTGGAAAAAGTGCAAGAAAACAAACGAGTGTGACTAGTGGGCCGTGCGGCAGCTATTTTTACTCTGTTTGCAAACTGTACTTTAGACTAGAGATAGACAGATTAACCAGCGGATCAATTTTAATTGTTCATACCTCTGCATACATAATCACTTACCAAGTGGGAAAATGAAGATGCGGTAGCAGCTGCTACAGCCAGCTCATTGTAGCCCTGAATTTATTTTTTTTTAAGCAAAGATACTCTTCTACGTATTATTTTAAAGCATGCTGGTGACAATTCTCAGTCATCCAGGACACGGTAAATCCAAAAATAGGTTAAAAACAAAAACAACAACAACAAGGACCCTAATAATGAGCCTCTGTTGTTAGGAGAGTGAGTTTAATCTGCAGGTGAATCCAGTTTACAGAACATCTCAGCTTTAGAAGCTCGAACTCCACACTCTCTGCTTTTTGGACTGAGAAAGTCTTCAACTACAGAACAGAAGTCCGGTTGTCTTTGTTTTTAATCCTTTTTTGGATTATTTTTAAGTGTACAAGTTCTTCTAAGGGTTATTAAATAAATTTTTATTTAAGTTAAGCAAATATTGTTATTTTGTGAAAAAAAAAAAAAAAAAAATTAAATAAAAGTTTGCTTAGAATAAAAGAGAAACCAGTGTTTTATATCAGCCATCGACTGCCCAGATTTCTATGGATCAGCACCAGACTTAGAAAAACTTCCACATAGAAAACTTTTCCTTATTGTACCCAATCGTGTTTATGATTTTAATCTACTGGAGTACGATTTAGAAATGGCGGAATAAAGAAGCCAGATTTGGACTGTGAGTGTTTTGAGAGAAAATTCAAGAGAACTGACCGCGAGCACTAAGAAATTGAGAACTCCTACAAATGTTTTCAGACATTTTGGAGGCTTTCTCATGAATGCTCTTTGTGAATCATCACCAGCACTTTGCAGCCCAGTGAGATTTAAAATAAAGAGATCAACATGTACTATAAAACCGCTGCCTCCTATTAATGCAGATCCATAGGAAAAAAACCCAAAAAAACCTATCAATGAGTGGACGGTGAGAAGGTTTAAATGCATAGAAACTAACTAGAACTTTTGGCTTTCACTGAGTATTTTCTTGTCAATTAGAACCATCCTGTCATCCTAAAAGAACAAAAGCTACACATTAAACTACATAAATCTATCTAACCTAACTTTGGAGGAGAACTCGCAGCTCTCGTCCTGATGATACGCGTTCAGTCACACGTAATGTATGCAGCGGATAAAACTTGTAGTTTTTGTTTTGGTCTTCGTGCCGTTCAGTATTTCTGGCACCACTGTCTTACCAGTGAGCCTAACAGACGAGCACGGAGCGGACTTGTTATATAAGTCACATAAGTGATGAACAAATAGAGGCTATTAATAACGTGGAGCTGTTGGACAGTTGGCAGCAGGACTGATTTCAGTCTTAGTGGATGTGATCGTGTGGAAGATGCCAAAGACAAACGACCTCACGGTTGTTTCCCTTCGATTTTGTATTTGTCAAACTGTCTGTGTGTGTGTGTGTGTGTGTGTGTGTGTGTGTGTGTCTCTCTCTGTGTGTGTGTGGCCTGCTGCTTTATTGCTTCAGAGTGGAGCAGATCCAAGTCTGCAGAAATGTCACCTGCCAGCCCCCCCCGCCTGTGCTCAGGGCCACTGTAGACGGTGCCTTTGTCGTCTTACGTGACACCGTATGAATCTCTGTAATCCTGAGCGATGACGCCACGCGGCGCGGCCAACGTTTTCCCATCCTCCCCTCCGGTACTCTCACCTGGCCTTTTGGCTCCAGGCTGTCGGCTGAGAACCAAAACCTTTGATGTTAAAAGCGAGCTCGTGGTGCTGATTTCATCCTGTTGCTTTGGGATTTTTTTGATTTTCATCTTTTATAATCTGTTGCATTGTTAACTTTCAGGAGCACTTCGTTGTCAGAAGCGTGCACTCTGAACTAAACAGTTTTAAACCATTAAAATGTAGATTCTGAGTTTGTATACAGTCTAAAATGACGCCTGGTCCAGAGGATGAAGACTGAAAGAGTAAAGGTTCAGAAACTAAAGATCCAAAAAACAAAGAACCAGAGAAGAGAGATCAAGAGAGATGAATCATTCGGGTATAAAAAGGCTCGTGTTAGCTGGCTTTTATAAAGATACAGTTCGTTCTTATTTCTTTAGGATTTTCTATAAAAAGAAAACAGTTTGACTCATAAAATAGTATTTTAGCAACAGCTGCGAAGCCGAAAACTTAGGATGCAGCAGATGATCGGCATCTAAGCCAGCATCAGCATCAGGGAGACCCGACTTTCAGAAACTCTTCATCTGCTGCAGATACTTTTAAGGAACGACAGAACTTACCATTGTCTTAACTCGTGCGTTTTTGCTCAGTTCACAGATTCAACGTCTGCGTCTTACCGGCGACCAAGTTGGAGAGCGGACCCGCGACCCTCCACCTGTGCAACAACCTCCTGGCTCTGGTCCGGGACTTCCCTCCTCTCATAGTCGCCCACTGGAACCTGCCGGACCTGCGCAGATACGGACCCGTGCCGAATGGATTCGTGTTCGAAGGAGGAACGAGATGTGGCTACTGTACGTTTCTTCCTCCTTACATACCATCCCAGTTTTTGTTTCGATCCGTTGGGCTGCTTCCTGCTGGCGTTAAGGTGCAGGACAGGACGTAGACAGGGTCGGTTTGAATCCTCGTTGCTTAAAAGTTTAACAAATGGATCAAAGTTAAACCTGTGACAAGGTTAGGATAAAAGTGTTTCAAACTCCTTGCATACAGCTGAATATTTGAAGCAGCCTGTGTGGACATTTAAAACAATTTCCACTTAGTGCTGAATCTGTCTTGAACAGCTTTAGATACATTTTTATTATCCCGTTTCAGACAGACCAACATTTGAACATTTATTCCGATTTGAAAACGATTTTCAAACGCAGATATAATAACTAAGTCCTTGAGATCTCTTGCGTCTTAAACGTCCTCACGGTCTTGTTATTTTTTCACACCTAGGAGTGAAACTTGCTCAGAAATATCTTAGTGTTTGTCGTCTGCGGAGCCAACAGGAGCTTCTCCCAGAGATCCCTTAAATATCACACGAAAGACTCACGTTTGCCAAATAAAAAACAACACAACAACAAGTAAATCCGATTGGCTGCTTGGATAACTTTATGCTGTAAAAAATGACAAACTGAAAAAGAAAAAGAAAATAAAATAAAAACCCTGTTGGCTCCTCGGCGTGTGTGAAGATTGGAGCTAACTTACACTTCCCACTTCCAGAAGGAACGGACCAGGTTCTGTTTCTTTGTTTGGCGCCTGCCGAGGACCAGAAGGCTCCGTTTGTTGTTTTCTGTTCAACACAGACAACTGTAGCCCAAATGAGCTCCGCCGCCTGTGCCTGTGTTGTGTTTGCTTCTTGTTGTTGTTGTTGTCATCTGTTTGCGCTCTGACGTTCTTCGCCTGATGTTCTTCGTCTGCTGCCGAAAGCCGGGAGGTGGAGGCTTGGCGGGGTTCCCTCCGCTGCTCTGGAAGACGCGCGCCTTAATCGGATCGGTGGCCGGGCGCCGCGCAGCTCGTCTCGTCGAGCTGCAGTTTGAGCTGACGACCTTTGACCCCGCTCAGCGCTGGGAGCTGGGATCGACCCGGGTGGTCTCCCTCGTCGTTGACACCATGTGGTGGAGGGGCAGCTGAGATGTCTCAGGAAGGCTGACCTCTGACCTTTACATTATTGTGTTTTCTTTGAGAGCGGATTGGGAGACAGGTGCGAGGCGCACGTCGTCTCATTTAGCGGCACCGTGAGAAAACTTCTGAACGAGTTAGCTGTCGTTGTGCTTCATGTGGGATCAAAACCAGCGGGTTTACATTCATGTGATAAGCTCTGACTTTGAGGGAGATTTTTCAACAAACATCGACTCAAAAGCAACGTTTTTCTTGTCTTTACGCACAAATCTTACCAACGGTTCTGCCATTCTTTTAAGATGCAGTGAATTATTAGTGATGGTGAACATCTTGCCTTGTGCTCTTTTTATGTGTTTGAACGTTTATGTTTCGCTCAGAGGACTGCTCCGTTCAAAGTACAGTCTCTGGTCTGTTTTTTTCCCATGTTGAAAAAGTTTTTAACATTTTTCAGCATTGAGATTTTTGCTTCTTTCCTCAAACCAAATCAAGAGTAAGCAGAAGGTCTTTTAGTTTTTTTTGTTTGTTTGTTTTAATCCTTGATTAAACCTATCCTCTTAGGCTTTAAGACATTGTAATGAACCTTTTTTATCCTTCTGTTAGACATATGCAGCCATAAAACACCCAAGTAATTAGTAAAAAATAAAGACCACTGTTTGTTGAAGAGTTTAAAAAGACACTGAGGGAGTGCTGTAACACTTTGGCATTTATAACTCGTGAAGCAACAATAAGCGTCCGATTTATGAGTTTTGATGTTTCCCCGCAGGGGCCGGGGTTTTTCTCCTGGCGTCCGCCGAGAGCGAACAGATCAGCCTCCTGTTCGACTGCGTCGTCCGAGGCATCTCCCCGAGCCGAGGCCCGTTTGGACTGCGGCCCGTTTTGCCAGGTTGGTGTGGAGGGACTGGGAAATCCGGGCGTGTGGAAGAAGGTTTGAGACGGGCTGAAGTTCTGTCAGGCGTCGGCCCGCTCCTTTGACAGTTTATCTGTAGAACAACCTGAACTCCTGTGTCGTTTGAAGCTGCTTCTAAATGGCTCCAAAGTTCAAATATGGACTCTGGTCTCGTTTCAGGATCGACCAACGCATAAAATGAAAGCGCAAAACAGGGAAAAAATAAAAGAATCTGAAAATAACTCAGCTTCACCCTGTGGTAACAATGCACTTATTGATAGCCTGTTTATAAAACACTTAATGGACAACAACTAAATGGACATCCATCCTTCTACTGCTTATCCGTAGTCGGGTCGAGGGTCACGGTCGCAGAGGCAACAGGCCCCCAGTGACTCTCTCTAGCTCCTCCTGGGGGATCCCGAGGTGTTCCCAGAAAGGATTCCTAATCCCCCCTCAGGGAGTTCTGGGTCTGCCCCGCGGTCTCCTCCCAGTGGGACAATCGTCATAACAAGATCAAACGATTATCTTACGAAACAAACCGGATCAGATGTTGGAGGGAATCAAGTCTGGAGTGAATCAGGCCGATACAACCCGTTAAACACGAACTACTCAACCGATTAAACAGATGTGCTCATTTTTAGTCATATTGGCTCTAAACCAGTGGTCTCCAATCCTGGTCCTGGAGGGCCACCATCCTGCATGTTTTACTTGTTTCTCTGCTCCGACACACCTGATTTGAATCAATGGGTGATTAACAGGCTTCTGCAGAACATGAAGAGGTGATTTAACCACTGAATCAGGTGTTGGAGCAGGGAAACGAGGAGAACATGCTGGAAGGTGGCCCTCCAGGACCAGGATTGGAGACCACTGGTCCAAACCAAAGCACAGGATCCTCCTCGTTAGGAAAAACGGTTGTTTGAAGACGTTGACCTGCAGATTCCAGCTGTCAGGATCTGTGTTTTTTTTGTTGGTGTTTTCCCCACTTTAGTTCTAGTATTTATCAGGGTTTTCTTTAAGTGTAGTTTTCAGGCTACTCAGTTCTTCTCCTGGTTGTCTCGTCTCCAGGTGTCGGTGTTGTCCGGATATTCCGTCTCCTTCAGTGTCTCACTCCTTGGATTCATTGTCCCTCCCACAGCCAGTCATGTTTTCTTCCCTGTGTACCTCCCGTGTTGTTAAGTGTATTTTATTTAATTTAATTTTTTTAGAAGTAGTTCCTGCTGCCACGTTGGGCGCGTTTCTTTCGGTTGATAAAATTGTTATTTCTTGAGCACTCTTGTCCTGTCTGAAACCCCCCCGGGCTCCACATCGTCCTGAAAACCATGACGCCAACTTTCAAAAAGCACCGTGTGCTGAGACAATAAGGGCACCGTGCTCAAAGGTTACCACACGTCTGCGGTCGGCACCACAGAGCTCTAATATCGGCTCACAACTGATTGCAAGGATCCGGCGGTCTGCCCTTCTTCAACCAAAAAACAAAGAAAGAATTGCTTAAACACACGAAACATTTAACTTCTTTACCTCCCATGCTTATCTTTTATTTACAGTAATTCAAACCTTTCTAATCAAAAAGAAAAATTGTCTGAGCTTTAAAAAAAATGAAACAACACGGAAAACTCCATTCATTTATGACCTGAGTCACTGAAATAAACTGTTCCTAATTCACAGATTATGGCTGATCAGAGACTGAGCATCAAAATGGTGACTTAATAAAGTTTCAAGTCTGTTAATCTGAAACGATCAGCGGTGCAGGCGATCCTGCTCTAATGCTTTGTTTTTATGTGATTTCTTAGTTTGGTTTTGACACATTTAGATTCTGGATCTAATCTTAGTTTAAACCATTCAGCCCATTCAGGCCTCCCACTCGAAACTCCGTCCTCTTTCATTTTTCAGACGCCTTCATTCAGTTTTTTTTCCACCCAGTTTGAAACTTTACGGCGAAACGTCACCCGCGGTGGATACATTCCTGTTTTCACACATCTTGCCGCCAAATCGCAGGCTGAGCTCACATTTCTATTATTGTGGCGCGAAGGGGAATAAATAGCAGCGGGGATGTTGGGAAAGGGGCCTGGAGGGGGGCGGAGGGGCCGAAGCGTTCAGATCACTCGGAGCATGTGTGTAACCTCATCCTCAGGATTCCTCCGGTGACTCCACTGACCGCTGGGCTCGCTCCATCACTTTTTCTGTGCCGACTTTCCCCTTTTCCCCTTCCTGTTGTCCATACGGGGGGTGCTTGTTCTCACTTTTTTTACCCCCCCACCACCACCACCACCATCATGTTCCTCACAGTTTCAGAGTGAATCTGTCCGACAGTCTAAAACTGAAATTTGATCCTTGTTTTTGTCCTAATTAAATGTGTCAGCCGTTACAGAACCGTGCACATAAACTTCACATGTGCAAATCACGTTTTATTCTGTGAAAATATGATAAATGAACATGTGAAACCATGTTCTGAGCATGTTTTCCATGTAGTAAAAATGTTAAATTCAAAAGTTTTAAACACAACAAACCATCACTGAACGGACTCAGTTTTTGCGTTGACCTTGGTGATTCCAGGTGCATTAGATCTCTGTGAGTCATGCCGACCAGCAGCAGGGAGCATACCAACAGAGACACGTGGTGAGGCTATTTAAAACCGTGTTGTGGTGCACAAATACTACACCCCCTCTTCCGGTGTTGTCCCGGTCCACCCACAGACCAAGTAAACACCTCCCAGGTTGTTTAATTACACCTTACGCCTGATGCTGTTTGAGATAATTGAGTGTCTTTTTGTGTCCCTGACAGTATCAGGACTCATCACATAGATGTTCACGGTCCTGAAGACTCCTTAGGGGCTATAATTTAATGATATTCCTTTCAGCGTGTTCTTGTTTATGTTTTTTTTTTTTTTGCAGAGCTCAGTTCCAGCCAGACTGACTCAGAGGAGAAGCTGAACCTGGAAGCCCAGGAGCTGGAGAAGCGACTGAGCATGCTCTCCCATGGAAGCAGCACAGGTACAGAAAAACGAAAGATCATCCACCGCATCTCTTCAGGGTTGAATAATATCGATACATACAATCTCACGCAGTATCGCAAGATCTTGCCCAGTTTGTCAAAGTCTGTGTTATAACTGACTCCCAACACAACGGATTTTAGCTTATTATCCTGACTAATGACTGAGGTCTGGAGTTATGTAGGAGATATTTTGCTAACAAACATACAATTAATGCCAAAGATCTAGGGCAAAGTTGTATGTGTTTCAGCTACTACCAGACAAAACTTTAGCTCAACCTCAGTAAAACTGACAGAGTTCCAGCCATTTTCGTGTCTGTAAGGTCACTTGAGGTGGCCATATTGAATCCGGATGACTCCAAAAATAAGTTGAAGATGTACACCCAGAGTTTCATTAAAATCTGCCCACTTGTTCATGAGATATTTCGCTAACAGATGAAACAAACCAGCCCATGCACACAAACAGAGCTAATTACACAATTGCCTGCATTTCATGGCATCTGGAGATGATTACACCACATTTCCCAAAACACCCATAACCAATCTTCATTGCCCGTAAAACCTTTTGACATAAATGTATAAATTTACGTGTATTTTTTTTGTTTGTTTTGCTTTGTTCTGAATGTCTCTGAAAGCAGCAGGTGTGGTTATATGTTGATGCTCTGATCTGCTTCGCTGCTGAAATCAATATGACTGTCCTCTGCAGTCTCATCCACGTACTACCCCTCTGCGGGGGGAGACAACCGCAGCATCTCCGGCTCCTCTGACACCTCAGACACCAGCCAGTCGGACTGCAGCATCGGCAGCCGGCTCACCATTTGGACCGAATCCGCCTCGAACCCTCCCGGAAGCGTTGACCACGTGGGCGCCAAAGCGGCGCTGCAGACCGCCGACAAGCTCTCCGCCAACCCGGGTGGAGGCGGGAGCCGCCTTTCGCCCAAGCCGCCCAGGCAGCTTCAGGAAATCGGCCGTCAGAGCTCCTCGGACAGCGGCATCGCGAGCGGCAGCCACTCCTCGTGCACCGGCAGCTTCTCCTCGTACACAGGCAGCCTGGATATCACGGCCCCTGGGGAGGACTTTGGGTCCGTTTTCAACCTGCCTCCGCGCTTGGCTCGGGACCTGAGCCCGTGCACATGCCCCCCCACTGTTCCTGGAAACGAGTACCATGTGCCAACATCCCTTCGGTATCTCTACGACACTCCCAGGAGCCTGTTACATGAAGCGGGCGGGGGCGTCAGCGACAATGAGCCCCCCACCCCAGCTAAAGAGCCTCCTGTCCCTTCAGACCTCCCAGCAGGGTCGATGAAAGGGGGTCCAAACAGAGCACCGACCTCTGAGGGTCCCTCAGAGCCCACAGACAGACAGTCAGTCAGTGAAACCTCACAGGGCCTCTCAGAGGGGAGGAGTAACACAAAGGTGGCGCCCTCTAGTGACTCCTATCATACCTGCACTCCTCTTACATCTGTCTCCAAAACCATTGTGACCATCTGCTCAACCTGTGGAGGATTCAAGGTAAAAAACAAATCAAAAAAAGTCCCTTTCCTGCGTGTTCTTTACTTCTCCAGGAAGGGAATATTTTGAAACTCAGATTAAAACCCATTTAACATTTAAAGATGGAGCCATCTCCCCCTCTTCAAAGGGTCTGCCATAACCCTCGCTGTCAGGTGGCAGCAGCTTGGGTGCGCTGGCTTTATCAGCTGAGCATCATCTGCTCCATGTGGATTTCTGTCAAAGTGACCTTTGTGGTTTTTGTGCGAGCTGACGGCGATGCCTCTCTGCGTTCGGTGGCAGAACAACCAACAGTCCCACGGCCCATCTGTCCAACAAGTTAGCATGGCAACCGATTTAGTTTTACCCATCGATTGAAAACATTCTCAAATCTTTCATCCCGTTTTGCAGTTTTTATCCTGAGTAACTGAAACATTCGGTCTGAGCCGATGGGTTTAGCTGTGTTGTTCTTTGAGGATGAGGTGGTTTTCTTTTTGGGGTTATTTGACCAGAGATGGTGTTGATTCCTCCTACAGACTAATAATTATTATTTTATGGTCGCAGAGAGGTTGGGTCGGGAGAGCTCAGCCCGAATGAGAGCCCCCAGGGGAGCGACAGGTGGGAGGGCAGGCTCCAGGGAACTTGAGATTGTGCCAGAAAACGTGTTATCACTTAAATGAGTTTTATCATCTGCTTTGAGCTCCACCAGGGGCCTGGCAGAGACTATCTGAGGCCATCGCTAAATTGTTCAATCAGTAACCCGTGGACCACTGTTCTTGGTCTGTGGAACAAATTGTACAGCTCATTCCCCGAGGCAGTTATTTAGCTTTTTATTATCTAAAGAGAAAATTGCCCACTCTTAACAGGAATCACACATGATGAATACCTAAAAAGGGAAATTTGCTGTACAACATAAAGAATAAACCTCGAACACATAAGGCCCTGTAGTCCATTTCTTCTTCAAGTCAACCATCAACCAATTGTCCAAGTTTCAGACTTCTGCACTTTTCCTGTTGGCCTTTTGGACTGAATATTGGTCTATTCTTTGTAGTTTTAATATAACCGTTAAATTAGTGAGCAAGAGCAACACAAACGGATACGAAGCACAACTAAAGATCAGTTCAGTGCCTATAGAAAAGCTCCTCCAAGGTAATGTAACCTGAGGTAATCCATGTAAATCTTTCCTTGCTTTTCTTGAGTTTTAACTGATTTTCCTGAAATCTGTCTGGCGGCAACATGATGTACCTCACAAAGGTACCCTTGGTTTCTTTATTTTAAATGCATTTAGATCAAACAGAGCCCTCAGAAGGCTTCAGGAATTGAGAAACAATTGGCCCGTCTGCCGGGGAGCAGGCGAGTGAGAACTGTGCAGAGTTTCGTCTTATTAGTTTAAAGCCAGACTGAGGTCAATCTTGGCTTCTCCGGTCCGCATAATCATAGTCTCTTAGCAAAACTCACTGAACCCCACAGTGCCTCTGAGTGCTCATCTTTGCACGTGCTTGTGTTTTGCAGAGAACAGAGCCGTAAATGAAGTGCTAGATGAATGTGTTGCACATGGCGTATACTGTAAGCAGCGCCGATAAACTCTGTGTAACGCTCGTTAAACGTGGAGCAAGAACCGGTGGCGCATTTCTAGTTGGGAACGCTCAATGAACTTAATTAAAAAAGATTTTGTTTTCTTATACGGCCACTGTTACATTACTAAATTAAACATGCGTTATTGCTCAGTGGTTTATGGAGCGGGCATAAACTCTGTGGTTTTCCGAAGCTTCGACAAAACTAAATTTAGGGCAAAATGAAGTCGATTATTATGAATTTTCTGTGTCACTAAGTGTGTTTAGGTTCTGCCTTTGCAGGTCGTGCTTCTGTAACAGTGCAGCTTATTCTGGGTCCTACATTACAAACCAGGTTCAGTTTACCCAGGATTTCTGTAAGAGATCTGGTCTAACTAACCCGAACAGTCAAACCTTCATTTTTAGTTTCAGATATTTGATTGGTTTAGATCATTTACATCACAACAGTGGCAATCTACACAACCACACAAACCCCTCGCAGGTGTTCACACGTTGAAACGCTATACAGGTGCTGGTCATAAAATTAGAATATCATGAAAAAGTAGATTGATTTCAGTAATTCCATTTAAAAAGTGAAACTTGTATATTATATTCATACATTACATACAAACTCATATATTTCAAATGTTTATTTAGTT
>NC_051436.1:10245153-10280279 GCF_001649575.2 Kryptolebias marmoratus
GAGTTTGTATGTAATGTATGAATATAATATACAAGTTTCACTTTTTAAATGGAATTACTGAAATCAATCTACTTTTTCATGATATTCTAATTTTATGACCAGCACCTGTATTTAGGTTTTATTTAGCATTGATTCAGATTTTTGCAGGTGTTTAAAGGTATCAGATCTTCTCTCCTCTTCAAGGTCCAGGCAATTTGTACGGCACATTTCAGGAACAGGGCAACTCAAAGAGCTTTACATAAACAATTAAAACGATTGAGACAGTAGAACAATAAGGCGGTGGCTCAGGAGGTAAGGGTTCGTCCTGTAACTGGAAGATTTCCGGTTTGAGACCCCGCTCTGTCCGTCTCAGCCAATGTGTCCTTGGGCAAGACGCTTCACCTGCCTTGTCTACTGGTGGTGGTCAGAGGACTCGATGGCGCCGGTGTCATGGCCGCCTCACTTCTGTCAGCCCGCTCCAGGGCAGCTGTGGCTACAATGTAACTCACCACCATCAGTGGATGAATGTGTGAATGACTGAATGTAGTGTAAAAAGCTTTGGGGTCCTTGGACTAGATAAAGCGCTGTACAAGTGCAAGCCATTTACCGTATAGAAGGATTAAAGTTTACAAAATTAAACATTACTGACCCTCAAAGAAAGAGCACAGTTTTTTGAAGGCCTTTGCAGCTATGAAACAGTTATTTTTTTATATGTTATGTTAAAATGTTTTATATTTCCAGTATACTTTTCTATCATTTTGATTTTGAGTCAATTGGAAAAAAAAAACCTGTTACAATTTTCACTACTTAAACTGATATTACAGCTTCTAAACTGCTTAAATGTTAATCATTTCCCACAATGGTGAATTTTAGTTTAGCTCAAATCTTTTCTGTCTTTTTTCATAGGGAACTCAATCAACTCATTTAAGTTCTTCGGTAATACCAACCATACCAGGTAACGATGATCTTCTAGAACATTTTCTTGCACTTTGCATGCTTTGCCCCTTCCGTGCATGAACAGAAGAATTGAAGCATGCTGTAAAGAAAAAAAACAAAACACAAAGAGCAGCCATACAATGTTTTATACACACACACACACACACACACCCTTGCAGTGAAGCAGCTTCTGCAGAGATCCCGGCCCTCTCCCGGACCCGCCGCCGAGCTGCCAGGAGCGAAGACGGGTGAGGAGTCGACGCTGCCAGAGACGGAGGAGAACAAATTACTCGGCCTCTTATCTGATCTGCTCAGCTTTCCGATGGCAGGCAGGCAGCCCGAGGCGAGACCACACAGACCGAACCCGTACGAGTCAATGAGCCCCGCTTTGGGAAATGGGCTCCATTTGGCGCCGACCGGACCATTACAGGAGTCACAGCAAGACAAAAGAGCTGTCGTTTATGAGAACTGCCTGAAGTGTCGAGGGGAGCGCTGCCAACCCCCACCACAGGTCGTGCCTGCGAAAGCGTGCCGGAGCAGCAGGGACCTTTCCTCCTCTCGGCCCCTGCCAGCCGGACCGCACCTGAAGAGACGCTCAGGTCGTGAGGAAGAGCTTCTAGGAGATGCTGAAGGGCAGAGTGGCGAAGAGATAAATGGTTCAGAGGTGACTGAAGGTAAGAGACACGTCTTCAACTGGCTACAGACCACATCTTGGTGTATTTTTTTTTTTACATCCGAGTCTCTAAGGTGGATCCTCTTTGTCCTCCTTCACCTCCTCTTCATCAGTAAAACGTCACTTTCTTCTGGCTTTTTTCCTTTTTCAATCAGATACTTGTTTACTGTCTGCACTGAGTGATGATTGCTTTTGTTGTGTTATTTATGCCTGAATGTGAACTAACTTTAAAGTTGAAGAAATTACCTAAGTTGCTTTAAGACACTTGGTTGGTTCAGATTTTTAAAACACCACCTCTAAAATGCTCCTAACAACACTACTTTATGGTGTTCTGAGCTGTCCACTTGCAAAAGTCCACATAAAAAGTTTTTTTGTTGAACGTAACAGAACAAGAGTTGACACCATTCAGGGACTAAAGCTGACAGCATCTGCAAATGATTTTTTTTGAGCCTTTTTCTCACTAGGCTGAGAGTGTTGGCAAATAACTGGAGACTCAAAATTGCAAGAAAATGTTAAAATTTACACTTGGAAGCACACTGATGTAGTACTTACGACACATGCGTACGTACGTAACTACAAATAAGATTTGACTTTCGCACAATGTTCCTGTGAACTCCATGCAAATTTATTTTGTCACCATTTAGTCACAAAGTGGCTTTGAGGTATGTGTAATATACTAACTGGTTCATATTCACTTTTTAGGTTGTTGTAAAGTTGTATAACCATCATACACTATAAAGCTTTCATTTCTGAGTGTAAAACTACAGCTGTGCAGTTTTAGAGTATTTATTCGTGGAATACAGAAATCACTTGCAACAATATCAGATATGTTAAAAGAGAATAAAATAAAATAGAACCGAATCACCTAAATGAATAGCATTTATACAACAAAACAGATTTTCTTGCATGCCGTATTTTAACTAAAGTAGCTCTGCAGCACATTTTGTAACTGTTTAATAAATATTTCACACTAACTGCGTGCAACGCATTTGAAAAACAGCCTTTTTGTTGCCCTGGGAGTATTTTACATAATTATAAGTGTGTTTTTTTTCCTTCTAAATGCATGCAAAAGAACTGAATTTAAATTGCCAGCATAAAGAGATGCTGTTTGGTCGGCAGCGTAATTTTAGGCGCATGTCTCCCTTTGCAAGGGCTTTGAGAATTAATTGGTTGCACAATATTTCATTTGCTCAAAACGTAAATCAGGCTCATGCCGACTTGGTTCTCAAAATTTTGTAAAGAAGACAAACAAGCAAACAAGTATTTCTGTGTTGCTGTGTTTAAGAGCAAACATCTGTATAGGTGACACCAACTGTAGTGAAGAAAAATGAAATATTCAGTGTTTTTTAGGTGGGGGAAAAAAAGCACAATGTAGGATTAACTTTTCCTTTGGCTATTAACATAAACATTATAAACATTACAGCTTGTTTTCATGGGTTTAGAAAATTCACCTTTAATTTTTCCCTCCTTCCAGACAAAAAACTTACTAAAGAGGAAAGACGGAGAGCCGACCCCGCTTACGAGATCATGGAGAGTCGCGTGGCGGAGAGGAACTCCGAGGTAGGCCAGTAAAAAAACTCTCTAATCCGCTTTTTGCTATCAGCTGCTCACACACTGACTGAATGACCCATTTTACACCAAGTTCAACTAAACTTTCAGTGGGAATGTCTTGATTTTGTGAGAATACCAGCTGAATACTGTTATGAAGAATAAATTGGAGCTTATGGAGGTCACTTGTTAAGAGGCTTTAGTTGTGCAGCTGGAAGTTAACACAAATAATATGTTGGGTCAGCTTGTGGAGTCAATTAGGAATGTGGGGATTTGTTTTTGTTTATTTATTATTTTTTTGTGGTGTTCAGCTTTTAAAGAGCTGAAATTATGTTAACCACGATGTATTTCTTGGCCTTGTTTTATTCTGCTTGCACACAATTTTTAAACAGGACAAAACCATTTTTATCACCTGCAGCTGATAGGGAGGCGCTGGACGCATTTTTTAGGGACTTTTTTTGTTGTTTTTGAAGATGTTTTCCTTCTGATCTGCTAGGTTTTCTCAGTTCAAACTGAAAGCTTTGAAACTGCACTGAGAACTCCCATGTTAATCGTTCTCCCTCCCCTCACTCCTGAGGGTCATTAAGGTTAACGTCTTCCCCAAACAAACACCAAAAGTTCAGTCCCGTTGTTGCAAGTGCTACAGTTTATAGAAGGCAAAATTGTAAACTTAGCCACAAACTCTCCATAAAAGGAACATTTCCCATCAAACTAATTAAATATTATAATTAAGGTTTGAACATTTTTCTTGATAGATACGTTGTTTTATTAAAAGTTGACGTAATATTCTGGCCAACTTCCTTTGAGGTCTACAACAAATGTTGAATAAGGGCTTGGTGTGTCCACAGATGTGCCTGATTTAAAATCAGTTGTGTTTATGCTCAGGTGTGGATGATGCTGGGAATTAAAAAAATGGCAAAAAGAAATTGGTCTCAGTAATCGGCCAACTTGCCTTTGTTTTGAAAATTCTATTTTTGATCATATCATTGATAATTCATTGAAAGATTTTACGTTTTTTGTTTGTTTTTTATAATCACAATAAATGTTGTTGTTTCCAAGTAAATACAGAGTGAAATGATTAAATATAGAGTTAAATGACTGTCTTAATTCCAGGTTTTTTGTCAGTCTTTACTGGATCACTAGGTCTGTATGTGCAGAGTAGATCTAAATAAATGTTTGTTGTTATTTTCCAGTGTAGAGAATTAAAAAGAGTAGAATAGAAACTAACATTTCAGATACTATTTTCAAGCATAGACCTTTGGTTGTAATGGTGGTTATATGAAAAAAAAAAACATCTTTAGCTCAGTGCAGGCTTCTCCCCGAGAGTGAAATCAAAATGGCTGTGCTCCAGGAGCAATTTTCACAGCACAGTTGCTGTTAGGAATCGGAAATTACTACAATCTGAGAGACACGGTCATCCTTCCATAATGATGAGGCGCTGCAGACGAAGTTCTCAGTTAAACCTTGAATATTAACTCCGTCTATAAATACTCCTGATGTTTCCACCGGGCTGCGGACTAGAAAATCATCCTTAAGCTTATGTAATAAACTTGTGTGCTCCGCGCAGCCACTCGTTGCAAATTATTTTCAGCGGTGCTCACTTATTTGTTTTTAATTTTTTGTTGTTGCTGTTTTTCAGCCAGAGGAAAAAAGCAAATATGAGTTAATGGGCAGCTGTGGCCAGCAGAGGTTCCTTCAGGAGGCCGAAGGTGAGTGAGACCCGAACCCTGCAGGCAGCATGACCCCGTAGGTTTTCATCTGTTGTTGTCCAAACGTTTGCAAACCGCACCTGTTCGCTGTTTTGTAGCGATTTCAAGTGCCCCGAACGATTTCAGTGGTTCATTGCTCAGGCTCCTTAATATAACTCAGGTCCACTTACAGAAAGCGAATTAAATTGATGAGTCAGGCACTTGAATCAGAATTGCTTTTAAACCTGTTGCTCGGTTCACAGGAACTGAAATAAATCCATGAAATATTTCAGTCTGTAAAGGCAGGAGAGAGAGAAAAATCTCAGAGGAGTTTAAAACATCCACATCTCATCTTGAGCTTCACTTTACTCAGAGAAAAGGGAAAAAGTCTGTCCTGTAGAGAGGACAGAGCCCAGATACACAACATAAATCACACAGCAGCTGTCAGTTCGAACACCGGAAATCTGCTAAATGAAAGTTAAAATAACAAATCTGTTTAAATAAAAACTTACACTGAGTTGGGGTGACCAATGAAAAGTTTCACAGCAGCAAGATAACACCATGTACCTGAACACTGTTGTAGGTTTCAGAGTATATGGTGTTTCTACTTTTTTAACAATATATTTTTAAGGGAACCATTGCAGCTACTGCCTGAAAAACACTTTATTTTCTTCTATAAGGGTCAAAAGTAATAATTTTGACTCATTTTGATGTATAAGCTGTATAAGAAGTATAAAGAGAATTAAGATAAAAAAAACGTTAAAGCTGACGCCAGGGGCGCATCATGGTCGCCATGCTAACCACGGACCTACGTCTGTCACTCCCTGGCGGCGCTCTTGAAAGAGTCAGGCAGAAGTGCAGAGCAGAACGAATCCTGAACAGTAAGTATCAGGATATATCTGGTCTTCACACGTGTTGATGTTTATGTTTCTTCAGAGTTTTTTTTTTTTTGCATGATACATTAAAACGAGCCTTCAACAACAGTTTTGAAGAGAGAATTCTGAGCTCAAAAACAGTGGAAGTCATGTTTTTTTTTTGGGATGTGCGCTCTCTGCATTCTGGGAGCATTTAAGTGACATCCATAAATCTTACGGCAGTGAGAGACACACTGGCTGAAAGAAGGCGAAAACGCCTACGTTTCCGTTCCAGATCTTTACAGGAAGTGGAGCTTGAAGTAGAGAGCCGCTGCTGCGCCTAAACGAGTCGGCCGAGGTGGTTTGGGCATCTGATTAGGTTCCCTCCAGGGTGTCTTCCTCCGGTGGTTTTCTGCAGGGAGGAGACCCCGGGGCGGACGCAGAACGCTGAAGGATTATACTGTTTATCCTCTCTGATCTCTGGATCCCCCAGGAGGAGCTGGAGAGCGGGATTCCCTCCTAAACCTGGTGCCTCAGGCACCAAACCATGGTTCAACGGAAGAAAAAAGATGGCTGGATAATGCCGCCCTTCACTGTTTTGATAATTTTCAGATTTATTTGACTATACCAGCTAACAATCAGGCCTTGCTAACTGGTCTTAGTGATATAAAGAAGGAATGGAGATAAACTGATTTGCCTCCTATTAACTACGTTTCTCAAAAGCAGCTTTCTTTTCACTTTCCACAGTCATGGTCGCACCATTTACAAAATCCTATTTATTACAGATACACCTGGGAGAGCGAGATTCTTCCAGGAAGTAGTGGCAGGTTTGTGACTTTTATTTTTAGTCCATCCGAAACCAGAAACGGAGATCGGTGCTCAGGGTGATTCAGAAACGGGGTCCGTCCATCTGCGCCATCGTGAGTCACTCTTATTTCATCTGTCCTAAAACTTCAGAAAAATCTGGCTTTAAGTGGTTTTGGCTTAGTTTTAATCCTTCATCTTGTGAGAGAGAGCTTTACATCCTATTTTATAACACAAACGTTCCACAGGAAATAAGATTTAAGTCCAAAATGTCTTCAGATTTATATGGTTTGGTTGAAAATGCTCACAGAAGCAAGTTCAAAATACTCACCTGCTTAATGGAGCTTTCAGAGTAAATGTTAGTCGCCATGTTGTTGGATGGTATTTTTCAATACCTCTGGGCTGACTGACATGTTCTGATGCTTTCTACAATAATTCTGTCAACAAAGTGGCGTCAGCTTAAAGGAAATAGTTCAGTTCTTATGGGTGATCGAGTAACAACCTTCAGAAAGTATGTAACTCTACCAGCTGGTTAATTCTTCGAACTCAGTTTAATTCAAGATGTTCCCAACGACAAATCAACCCTAGCCATATTGAAATACTCTAACCCTGTCAGTTTTCCAAACTTTGAGCTACGCTTTGGTGTGGTATTAGCTGAGACTGATCTTTAACGCGTACTCTGAGCGCTGAACGACTGCGCAAGATTTTAGGCTTTTAAACGAATATGTTGTACGATCGGTTAGTGCTTGGAGTACGTGTTTGGTATCAGTTTCGGCTAGCACAACACCGAATTTGAGCTCATTGTCTCAAAAATTGGGCTCTCTAAGGTGGATTAGCTGTGGTGGCCATCTTAAATTGGGTTGACTCTAAGAAGTGAATCAGTTGTAGATTTACATCTAATGATTACGTGTTCAGAGTTTCATAGAAATCCATGCTGTGGTTCATGAGGTGTTTTGCTAACAGACAATCCAAGCACACGCACAGTTTTTGTGTGAATCCATTAATATCATTCGGAGTATGCCATCTCCTGTTTTCAGCGTGCAGTTAAGGGCCCCCTGTTAATTTCTTCATCTGCATTTTATGTAACACCACAAACGTCGGTTGCATAACTGCCACTTGTGTAGGGAAAGCAGATGTGCGACCACATGGAGTGCAGCGATGTGCAGCGGGGCTCCTGATGTGAGGTGAGAGGACAGTTGTCAGGGGACGTTTGGCCACTTAAGCATCCCACACCCGCATGCCCCCAGTCTAATGCGAACGCTCTCTACGAAGCCCCGGCAGCTGTCGCAGTCTGTCACCAGACCCATCAGTCATGTTCGCGCACCTTCACACATGCCGCTCGGCTTCCATTTCATTTTTCCCCATTATCCTGCCTCAGCAGGCAGTTAATGGGCAAGGATGTGCAGGAGGTGGTCAGACCCGGTGGCGCAGGTTTGCACGAGGGAGCAGGAAAGTAGGAATGGTTTATTTGATTAAAAATGGAACGTTTCACATATTGGTTAAAACAGTCAAAAACTTTTCGAACTTATTGAATCAATAAGTGGGTGTATGTGTCATGAGGGGTGGAGAAGGAAGTGAACCCAGAATGCAGACTCATCATAAAAAAAACTAATTATTAAACTAAAGAATAAACAAAAAGGCTGATGTGGCAGCAAAAATTAAACAAAACAACATCCAAATGGGGCGAGACAAAGCAGGACAAGAAACGAGACAAGAGCTGAGGGACAAGAAGCACCAACAGAGAGCTAGAGACAATGAACCAGTGAGGAAGGGGAGAAAGTGCCCAGGTTTTAAAGCTGAGGGTAGTTAGGGGAAGTGGGCACAGGTGAGTGATTACAATTAGCAACAGGTGGAGATGGGCGTGGCAGGAAGACAAGAGATAAACAGAGGAGAAGTGAATGATGACAGAACACAAGAGGCAGAAACAATACAAAGACAAAACACAAAAACAATAACCCCAAACACAAAAGAAATCACAAATAAAAAACAAAACAAAACCAAAATCCTGACAGTATGTATATATTTGATCCTGGATGTGAGACTTTGAGCCTGTGTGGATTAGAGAAAATCTCATGATTTTCAGATAGAATGAACCAATGAAACATGACAGTCATTTTGTCTGAAATAAGTATGGATCACACACACACACACACACACAAAAAATTGGAAAAGGTTAGAGAAACACTATGAGGATTTATCCTGCAGTGTTATCTTGTCTCAGAACTCCCAGAGAGTCCAGAAGTGCAAAGTGCTAAAAGGGACACCCGTGAAGAAGGTTATAAAGAAGGTGGACACAACTCAGGAGAAAAAAAACAACACACTCTGAATATTTCAGGCACTGCGTATTACCAAAGGACTTTGAAAGTATGCAGTGCACAGAGATCAGAGATTTACTTTATGTTTTCACAAACCGTGGCTCCTGTGGCTTTACGTTTTCCTCTCCATCCTGAATCTTACAATGAAGATGGAAACCCTGCCAAACCCCGGAGACAAACCTATCACTGAATCCATGTTCTCGCTGTGAGGCTGTTGACTCTGGGAGTTCGGGTCACTGAGCACCTGCAGGTTTTGCCTCTTCCATCTCCCCCTTGAGGCTCTGCACACTATATTATAAAAAAACAACAACAACAAAAAAAAACAACCCCGCAGCCATTGTGCTGAGGGCAAACCCACTGTTATAATGACTACCATTAAAAAAACGCCACACTTCTGCAAGGTCTGGTTGCTGTCTGATCAATTAGGTTAGACGTTGCCAAAGGCTGTAGCCACAGAGATTCGACTGGCGTCTAATGGCCTCTCACTGATTGTAAGTAAGTCCCCCGGGGTTGATGCTTCTGAGCTGTGGGTAATGGCCGCTGCTTGCTGCCATTTAGGAGCAGTCAGAGAAAGAAAAGGTTTCACCTGCTACTTTGAGAAATCTCCTCTTCTCTCTAGACAAGATTTCCTTGACAATGGACTTAAAAGTACAGCTGGAGCAATAGAGAGAAATGCAAGTTTATGAAACGCTACAAGGTCTGTGCAGATATTAAGGAGCACATATTATGCTCTTTGCACGTTTATGCTAGTATATTTAAATGATGCTGCATATTTGTGTCCAGAAATTCCATTTTCTTTCTTACATTTTTAGCAAAATCTTGTCAGGTTATTTCTA
Organism: Kryptolebias marmoratus; assembly: GCF_001649575.2. Lineage (NCBI taxonomy): Eukaryota > Metazoa > Chordata > Actinopteri > Cyprinodontiformes > Rivulidae > Kryptolebias > Kryptolebias marmoratus. Next base: position 10,254,787 of record NC_051436.1, read on the forward strand.
AAACGGTGCGTTTTAGCCCGTTTCTTGAAACGCTTTTCTTAGGAAGCCCAAGTCTGCTCTGATTGGTCGAATAGAGATAAAGAAATCCAGGACAGCTGCTAATTCTTTACCTTAGGTAAGCCAGATTAGCATCGGTTCAGGCTATATTTGCATGTAGCTTACGGTTTTCTCTCATTTCATCATTGCAGATACTGAGATTCAAAAGGCATTGTATGATATCGAGCCATTATGCGAGCTTGTGCACAAATTGTACGTTTGTTTAGAGAGTTTGCCGAAGAGACTCCAGTCTTTACAGCATTTCTGAACTTGTCTCTGTATTTCCTTGTTCTGCTTGGCCTTTATGCTCAAAATGGATCCAGCCGCCTTACCGTTAAAAGCCATCCATCAAGCGCCATAAATTACACGGACAAGGCACTTTAGGCAACACGGCGGCTATAATTTGTGTTTCTGACAGGAGAGGCTGCTCAGTTGAAACGTTCAAGGGAACATTTGGTTTGTTTAACAGCTTATTGTCCTTCTGACTGAATGAATTAAGCTGCTTTTATTCAGCAAGAGAATAAAATTATGTTCTGACCAATGATCGGAACCTTAGTTTTATCAGACCATGAACAGTCTACAAAAACCTGGATGTTGGGTATAAACTGAGCAGCATATTGGCAGAACAGATAAAATGGCTTGACGGTGTAATTAAAAGGGACAATAGTTGTTTTTCAGATTTCCTAATTATGTGTAATTAGTCTCTGGGGCTAAAGGTCGGTGAAATGGGAAACTGTGTCCCGCTACAACTGCAGCTCATTTAGTCGCTTCGGTGCTGAACAGCGAACAGTGTTGTCAGACGTCTGTATTTAAATGAAAATAACATTAGTCTGTAGTTAAGTGGCGAAGTCTCGAGAGCCTCTCAGCCTAGAGGGGAGTCTAGCTTTTGATTAAGTTTATGATGACAAATTGACTGCGGCCGCGGCGTTCCATTAACATGACGTTTTTCATTAAAGCAGAAGTCCCTGGCAATGCGCGGCGTAACGAACCTAAACACGGATATCCTGCTCTATTATGTGTTTTTAATCTGAAGGAAGTTGGATGATGAAGGTGTGACAGAGATTCAGCTGCACAGGCAGGAATAATCCAGTCCCGGTTCTAATTTATTCAAGAGATTTTGATTTAAAAAAACAAAACAAAACAAGTAGCACCTTTTGTGTGAAAGCGATTGTTCAAATATTTTGAAGAAAGATTATTACAACCTCAGTTTGGAGAGACAGAGTTTAATTCTGACTGGATTGATGAGCTAATGGCTAGTCTGAGACCACAATGGGTTGCAGTTGTCTTAAAAAAAGTTTATTCTTTAACATTTCAGAGATTTATGTAATCCCCATTTTATAAACCTTTGCATTGCTGTTAGTTTTACATAACATTGGTAGTTTTGTACAATTTTATGGTTATGGAAAAAAAGGGGGGAGGATATGGCAGCTAGTTGTAGCACTTTCTGTTCAGCCTGAGGCACTTCCCGCAGGAATATCATAGTTCTCCTGGAATAACTACGCAATGTGAAATTGTTATTGTTGTTTTAAAACGGCAGCAGACCCCTTTGATGTGGCATTAGCTCATCAGTTTGCCCTTACAGGTAAAACAAATGAATTTACCATGTTTTCACATGTATATGTGGAAAACCACGAGACCACCTAGGATCACACGAACATGCTTAAAATAAAAATAAGAAATCACAGGTGAGATGATGTTCTTTTCCTCATGAAAAGTTCATCTGGTTCGTCTTCACCCGTGGTCAGAATTAAACTCTATTTCTCCAAACCGAGGCCGTTCAAAGACCTATCCACAACAGGTAGGATATTATTTGCTCACAAAAGCTCCAGTTGAAAAGATCCAGACTGTCGCTGGAAACGTTTTGACCTTAGTTTCGCTCCTGCGTTTTCAGGGCTCCCGATCGCTTCCCCTCCAGAGGCTCCGCTGCCTGAAAAACCCCGGAGTGACAGCGTGACGTACGTGAATATTCCCATCAGTCCCACGTCGAAGAAGCAGCTCAACTACATGGAGCTGGAGCTGCAGGAGCTGGCGCACAGCGGCAGGGGGACGGTCGCACAGCTGCCTGCTCAGAGTAAGGATGCGCCGAACGAGAGACCTCATCTCCTCAAGGACCAGGATTGGAGACCACTGATCAAGCAGATTTAATGGGGGAGCTGCTGTAGAACAAGATGCCTCAAACATTATTGCTGACATTAAATATATAGTGTTTTTGAATCACCTAAACTTTATTTCCATTCATCAAACGTTAAGTTTTTAAGCGTCTTTGACTGAAAGAACTGTACACTCAGTCCTCGTTAAAGATTCAAATGATGTACTTTTGCCACTTTATACATCATAAACTACTTTGTGCTGTTTATTCATATCCCCATCAGTAAAGCAGAAGCTTTTAGCTTTAATAAATCAGATGCAAGCACAAGTTTAACTTTAATTCAGCCGATGACCTCAGCGGTGCCCTCATGTTCTTGTTCTCGCCGAGCACAAGGCTTTCCCGTCTCCGTTCTGAATCAAGCTGCATTGTAGCAACAATAATTCAGCCCGTCAGTATCTAGCAAGGGTAAAAGAAGTCATTGTGGATACATGAATCATCAGTAATTGAATTCCACCCCGTCATCGTTACAGAAATCACTGGCAGACATCTGAGACGATTACTGAAAAGACATCTGAGTCCTTGTCATCGGAGACGAGGTGGCGAGCTTTTAATTGACTGACAGGTCAACTATTAGCATCACTGCTTTGAGGAGTCGGAGAAGTATTTGAGAGCTGAGGTTAATGTCTCATGTCAGCTTTACGGTTTATATTCCGGCCTTATTAATCTGTCACCTGGGAGGATGGAGTGGGGAGGTCACAGGGTTCTCAGATCACAGCTGTGGATTCACCCAGTCTTAATAGGATCCTCCTCTTGCTGATGTGTCGTGAGGAGCCGGGTTTGATTTACTCAACTCGGGGAAGCTGAAACGAACGCAGATAGGAGACGTTTCGTGAATAAATACTGACATTGGCTGGATTTAGACACGTGAAGGTACAGGAAGTTATGGCGTCGTGGAACATGGCAGGTCGAAAGGCTTTAGGACCCAAATGACCAGAGATAAAACCTCCCTTCAATAAAATATTAAAGTATCATTACTTGAAACACAGGCAATTACATGATCGACGACTTCTCGTGGCGACAGACGATCATAAAAATTCGAACTGAAGGTCCTGCAGAGGCGAACGAGACAACAGGAACTAGACTCAGGTGAAAGTAACCATGGCAACAGTGAAGGATGACATGAACCAAGGCTGAAGAAATGACCACACGGGGATCTGAGAAAGCACACAGGAAATTTGGAGCTTAAACACGCAAAACGATAGTGAACATGAGGAACAGGTGTGCTGATTACAAATGCAGGACAGGTGTGACATCGGGACATGAAGGAAAGGCTTATAAAAGGAACTGATTCTACAAAATGAACTAGGAAGTGAAGATTACAGAAGTATTTCACAACAGAAGTCCATAAACAAATCAAAATTTAAATCTCGATTTAAAATTTTCTAAAAGTCTCATCGTAAGCACAACCGAAATTGAACCAAAAGACTGCAGTAACTGTGCCAGGTCTGTTTGTGGCGCTGCAACGCTGCCGAATACACAGAAAAAGCAGGAAACGAGGCGTGGAGCATGCCTGTGAAGCTAACACGAACTATAAACAAGAAGAAGAAGAAAAAGAGGGCGCCTTCGGGGCGTAGGTTAGATTAGAGGTGGCGCCATGACGTCGTTGTTTTTAAATGGTTACATTTTTGCTCTGGGAACCCGCTCTTAAAAAATACTGCTTTGGTGCTCCTGAAAGGCTGTTTCTGTCTGGACGCAGGGCTGAAACCATAAGAAAAGCGTTCCCGTGTGGACGGCACCTTTTTCAGCTGAAGAGCTGAGGTGGTTGGTAATCATGAGTATAAAGACGAGGGAAGCTGTAAAAGCTTCGGCTGAATCATCTGCATATTTACACAGTTCATGTTCTGATGCTCTGCCACATACTTTACGCAATCAAACTGGCTGTCAGAACATTTAAATCTGAACTCGGTTCCTTGTGCCGTGGGGCGACTTCGGCTCTCATCCGTCTATTTTCTGCCACTGATCCGGAACCAAGTTGCGGGGACGGAAAATTGAGCTGAGATCTCAGACCTCCGACCTCCCTCGCTTCTCGGCTTCCCTCTTGCAGCGTTTTTGTGGGGGAATACCAAGGCATTCCCAAGTCAAATGAGAGATATAATCTTCTTTAATCTTTTCAGCGTTCCTGGCTCTCTCCCGTAAGGACTCCTCTCCGTGGGAGATATTTAAAGCTCCTCCTCATGAAGGCTTCTGGAAGGGATACCAAACACCCAAACCCCTTCAGCTGCACCCCTTAAATGTGTTAAACTCCCTCCTGACTCTGTAAATTGAGAAATCCCAGTTTGCCTTCAGAGGAAGCTCATTTCAGTCACTTGTATTCACATTCTCATTCTCTGGGTCAGTCTCCGTAGATCCGAAGCTTTGCTCCCTCTGCTCGTCTCCTCTCACCGTGACAGACAGGTACAGCTTCTGGACCATTCCACCTATCGATCTTCTTTGTGTACAAGAAACCCAGAGACACTTCAGCTCCTCCACCTAAAGCAGCAACTTACCTAAAAAAAACCCTCCACTTTTCTCTGACCATTACTGGACCGTTGCAGCTCCCCATTCTCTGTTTCACACAAACCTGAAAAAAACCCCAAAACGTGTCTGTTTGAGGTCTTCCCTTTATTTCAAATAGTTACTTTTCAGTTTTTTTAGCCCTGAATCAGGGTCAGTTTATTAAAAATGTTCAATGTTAAACGCCTTGTTTTATTCAGCAAAATGTAGAAGAGTCTGATTAAAGTCAGAATTCGCAAAGTACAAAAGTACTAAATGACAGGAAAATATTATTCTATAGCGCGCTCTGATGAGTGGAAATGTTCTGAACCTGGTGATTTTTTTTTTTGTAGTATTTTCTGATGCTTTAAACCTTAGCTTGTATGCTTCAGTTGTTCACTCACTAGTTGGATTACTGTCAAGTCAAGTCAAATTTATTTATATAGCACTTTTTAGCAACAAGGTGGTGCCTAATGTTGTTTTATTTTTCCATCCCTTCTCATCATAATATGGTTTTAATAAAAAAAACAATGGAGTCAGATGCGATGGGTGATATGCATTCCTTCAAAGAACGCTAGACCTTTAATTATTTGTGACCTGTGCTGCAGAATGAGTCAGAATAAACGGAGACTTCAGTGCAGAAAAGGTGAAAATATAGATTTTTGCAGTACCTGAGATTTGCGTAAAAAGGAATCCATAAAGATCCATCTTGCAATCCCAGTAACTGAAACAGCAAATCTTCCTAATCTACCTTTAAATCAAAGTTTTCTTACAGGTCTGTCTTCAGAAACAAATTTTATTTTCCTTTAAAACTGATCATTTGTCTCTGCCGGCTGCTGTAGCACCAGGAAATCCCTTCGTATAATGTTTGGTGTCATTGTGAAGTTTGGGGATTCCCCTTTTCAAATATCTCGATGACATCACTCCAGACCAATAAAAATCGAGCTTTAGAACCGGCACTCCTGTAAACAAAACAAGCTTGTTGCCAGGTGATAAATGAGGAAATTTTAACAAACTACGTCTCATTTTGAAGCTTTTGAGACAGAGAGTATTGAAAAAAATCGTCTTTGTGACTCAGTTGCCTACACAGGCATGTACAGCTCTTAAAGTGTGGTTTTCTCTTTATTTTTGGACAGGAAAGAGCTGCACCAGGTACGCCCAGATCGACATCAATGCCACCGAGGCGGCCCACAAAGTGGGCGCGCAGCACGCCCTGGGCCGGCAGGAGGGGCTGCACACCGTGGAGCTGCGAAGAAAAGGGATGCCGCATTGACTCCCCTGAAACAGGATGCTGGTTTTATTTTTATTTTTTTTCCAGAAACCCTGTGACGTCAGACTGTAGCCGTAGGAGTCGTAGCTCCGAGGGCCGCTCTAATGTTCAGGTTACATTCAGGTTTCTGTGAAGGTGCGGAGAAGGGCTTCTCGTGTCCACGAATCACGAAGCAGCTCTTCCTGAACAAAGGGGCAATATTTCAATCGTCTCCCTGAGCCGAGGCGCATCATTAAACGTCATTATGTCAAATGGAGGGGCACGCAGCCGTCCTGAGCTGAGTCACAGCCTAAATAACCCCCCGGAGCAGCGCTGACACTTCAGCTCAGTCCATCTCTCGAAGCCTGGAGTGTGTCATCGCTCGAGAGGAAAAAAGTAGATTAGCAGCAGGAGGAGAAGAAGCAGGGGTCGGCTTTAGTCTCAGGACGAGTTGCAACGCTTTAGTTTTTCCTCAGTAATTAATAGTTCTACGTGCAGGCAGTTTGTAAAAAATGCTTCGGATGAATTCAGATTTAACTCAGAATGCTGCAGAACTTCGACCGGTCCTCTGTGTAAAAAAAGGGTCTTTTGTTTGCCTGTTGTATTCCTGGAATCTGATATAATCGTTATAAATAATGCAAAGCTGAGAAGAATCTTCTCTCAAGGATTTTCTTGGCGAAGAGGTTTTATTTATATAATCAGTATATAATAAAGTGTTCTTTTTAATTCCTCCCCGCGCTGTTCGCTGCTGACATTTAACCAAAGAGCTGCCGATCAAAACAAATTAAAAACGATGTTCTTTCTTTCATTCTACTGCCACATAAGTTTTGTTTTAATTAACTTTTATTAGTTTTATTACTAAAGGATTTGTTCTTGTCTTTTGAAGTGGGGTTCTGTGAAAGAATCACGAACAGTTAATGTCTTACCTGTTTTAGATGGCTTTTTGAACGACCTCAGTTTGGAGAAAAAGAGTTTAATTCTGACCGGAGTGACACGCTAACAACTACTTTGAGCTTGTTCACATCATGCAGTTATTGAAGTAGGATTTTATGGCTCTAGTAGCTGCAGCAGCACCTAGCTGTAGCACTTCATGTGCCGCCTGAGGCACTTCCAGCGGGATTATTATTTTGTTTTTGCTGCATTAATCTTGTAATGCGAACCTGACGGCGGTGCGATGGTTTAGAAAATTTAAATTTTGAGAAAGGTGTTATTTTAACATAGCAGCTGCACACTTTGGTATTGGCAGTTTACAAATGCCAATAAACTCTATCCAAAGAGCTATCTACAGCAGGTAAGATATTCAGTGTTCATAACCTTTCCTCAGACCCCCATTTTAAAAGCTCTGAACTTCGACCCGTTTTAATAAGTGGAAACTGATGTACAGTTTAGATGTATGGAGTTAGAAGCATGAAGTCTGCTGTTTAATGAAACCTTTTTTACTCCATGCAGATTTGTTTTCTTGTAAATTATTTATATTTAATTATATCTCCAGTTTTGTGGTGTTTTTTTTCTTTGTTTTTTTCTTCAACTTCAACGTTCATATCATTATAAAAGGTTAAAGTCTGAGGCTTTTGTGTAAAACACTGTTTTATGATGGGATGATCAGTGATCACCTGTCGGGGGTTTTTAATGTTGGGACTGATACGTGTATTTATATTCAGACATTTAAAGGTAAAAGTATCGTGTTGTTTAAGTATATACGAACAGCGGCACAATTTTCTGTGGGTGCTGTTCGACTGCTTCCAAAAAAAAAAGCTGTAAATAAAACAAAATGATGTGAAAATCTTTTAAAACTTGTATTTATTTTTTTTGTAATGTTGTATTTTAAAAGGAAGACAGAGGAAAAACAAATGTAATGCCTAAAAAAAGCTTCCCAATGTGAAACATCTGACACTTTTTAAGGTAGCAACAAGTGATAAACATTATTTGATTCAAACAAACAAGCATCCTAAAGAGGTGTTTCATTAAAAAAGGGGGGAACCCAGAATAAAAGGACGAGGCCAGCAGTTAACAGTGATAATTTTCAGGCCCTGAGGCAGAGCTGCATTAACACCAGAGTGTGATTCTGAGGTGTAAATCACTGCCTGAGCTCAAAAACACTTCACCCAGCTTGTCAGACTTTTGTTATAGATGGGACCCAAAGATGCAGACTTCACAAGGACTCGTATGTAAGAAGAGGATTTATTAAAGATGATCAAAACAAAGAAACAAAGAAACAAAAAACTGACAGGGCAGCAAAAAGCACTAAGAAGAACACGATGGACAAGACAGGGAAATTTACCAAAATAGGAGTGAGTGATGACTGGGACAATAAAGTCATTTTTCCATTGTCCCGTCTCAGCACGACTCGCTTCGCTCTAACTCGGCTCTGCTCGTCTTTTGTCATTTTCCATATAACTGAGTGCCGCCTTGATGTGGGCGAGCTGTCGTAGCACAGCCGCCCGAAACTGAGTGGCTGTGGCTCAGTGGTTAGAGCTGTCCTCCTCCAACAAGAGAGTTGGAGGTTTGATTCCACCAGTATGCCACGTGTCGAAGTGTCCCTGGACAACACGTTGAACCCCTCACTGCCTCCGATGTGTATGAATGTGATCTAAAGCACTGATTAGACTCTATAGGGTGATTTATTCAGATTAGCTTTGTAGAGGTGTAGTAGAGTGCTGTATGGGGAAAGGAAGGCACATATTGTATTGTGAAGCTCTTTGAGTGGCCTGGTTGGCTAAGAAGGTGCTAAATAAGTACAGTTCATTTACAATTTAACTCGTCACCAAGAGGTAAATAAGTGAAATAAAGTCACAAAACACTCAACATTCTCTGCCACGGTTTCCAAAGATGCCATGGGCTGAGCTGGGACTGATGAGGTGGCAGCAGATACTAATGAAACACTGATCAGGTGTGAGGTGAGGACCGCGACTAGGGCCCGGTCCTGTCCCAATACTTGCACTTGCACGTTCATGCTGAAGGGTTTGAGTTTGTAGTGTGTCCCAATTCTCTGGAGTGCTCTTTAGCCCCGCCCCCTACATCCGCCCTTCGGCTAAGCCCGCATCCAGGCGGACTTCGGCGAAGTATTTACCCATAATTCAACGCTGCATGTGACGCTTTTAATTTTTTTTTGTACTATCTTTATTGACAAAGAAAGGGTTTTGAATTAAACGGCAGAAATATGGCAGTGGTGACAGAGCAAGCTGCGTCTGTCACAAAAAAAAAGCAGTTTTCAGATGTAAAGTATTGAAATAATTCTTGTTTCACTCTGCTGTATGTGTGTGAATACTATCAAACTTTGCTCCGTATTCAACAAGTCAGAACAAAACACGTCTGAACAGCCAAATATCTCTTTGCCTTTGGAAAGCAAAAATACCTAAACTGTACTTTTAAAATCGTACTGGCACCTTCTTAAAATACCAAAAAAGTGACCAGTCCTGCCATGTTGGATGTCATATTTATGGCCCAGAGGAGCAAGTCGATGACGTAACCTGTACTGTCCCAATTCTCCAATGTCTGCATGCCTGTAACCTGCTGCACACGAACCCTTCTGTGCACTTCGACTGAGTACACGCTTCATAAAGGGGCGTAGAGTGGAGTATGAATATTGGGACCGGGCCTAGGAAGCAGGACTGACTGAGGGAGAGTGTCTAGTCACATTGGCAGACAGAAAAATAACCGAATATGCAATCACAAAAAGGAAAGCACATGTAACACAAACAAACAAAAACAGCAAATCATGACAGTGAAAACAGTTCAAACTCCATCATCCAAAAATGAGAAACATAAAGAGACCTGGAAACGCTGCTGTGCTCTCTGCCCCTGAGTTACTTTAAGATGAACTGAGGCTCAAGTGGAAAAATGAAAACATCCCAACCCATTAAGTCTAAAGTGTCTAAAACCGTCTCTTGTTCCCGGCACGCAGCTCAAGAGCCAGCAGCTGTGATGGTCCGGGGGCCTATTATGGGTAATTTGTACATCTGTGAAGATATCTTTGGTGCTAAATGACAAAATACGGTGTGCGGTCTCCAGTCGATGTCTCTGTCAGAAAAGAGCTTTGCTGATATCAATGTTATACAAACACACCACATTCTGCGTGTTTGTAGGGAAAACAGAATCCATGTGCTAAACTGGGGCTGCCAGCAGTCCAGACCTGACACCCACTGAGAACATTCGGAAACAAACTGATAACTTGAGAAGTCCTGATCTGTTCAGTGGCAACATTTCAGGGAGGAACTGTGGCTCTTTGTCCATCAGAGGGTTTTGGTGACCTGCAGATATTATTTGTGTGATATAGTTTAAAGAAAGCAGACAAGAATAATAGAATTGGACCAGACTAGCATATTAAACAAAAGTGAAACTGTGGGGAACTGTAACAACCTACTGAGCAGCGCATGTTGAAAGCCTTTTCCTTTTCTTTACATCCCCTCATCGTGAGCATGAATATTATATTCATTATTTGAACCGTTCTTTTTTCAGAGTAGAGAGATCTACACATTCTGTGCAACAACATATAACTTCTACGGTTTTTAAAAACAAGGGGTGGTCGAACAAGTTTGGAAATTTATTGTGAATTTTCTCTAATCAGCACATACAGACTCAAATAAATACATACAGTCACCTGATTTTTTAAAAATGTGGTGTATTGAAGCTTTATGAATATCTAAACTCAACAAGGCCAAAGACTAACGACTCATTAGTGATTGTGATTGACTGTAGCTGGTTGTTTCTCTCTGCCAGCACTTATCGGATTGATCAAAACTCAGCTGACGAAGGGAAACTGGTTAGGATGTTCAGGAAGAACCCACAAAGCACCAAACCAAACAAAACCTGCCATGAACTGGACACTGCTGGAACGCCAGCGCCACAGTCCACAGTGAAGTCCGTTTCACGTCATCATGAACTTTGAGAGTGAAAGAAAAAAAGAGAGGATTGCACAGAGTGGATGGAATAATGAAACACCACTACAGCTAGATCAGTGGTGTCCAATCCTGGTCCCAGAGGGCCACTATCCTGCATGTTGTAGGTGTTTCTCTGCTCCAACACACCTGATTTGACAACTGAGTGATTAACAGGCTTCTGCAGAACTTAAAGATCTGCTGAAGAGCTGGGAAACAACTAAAACATGCAGGATATAGGCCCTCCAGGACCAGGACACTACCATAGGTACTTTTTCCCCAATAAATGGACACCAATGAGCTAGATGGTTGAAACTTGGACCCACTTGGTAGGTCCAAAAGGACAATGACCCCAAACACACTGGTTTCTGATTGACATTAGGCTTCAGGAGTCACCTGCACAAACACTGCTGAATATTTATGGACTATGCTTAAAAGCTAAACTCATTCCAAGAATCTAACCATTTAAATGGACTCTACCAATCCTGCCTAGAAGAGCAGCCAAATATCAAGTGGAATTATACCAGAGAAAATTGTGAAGGATGGGCATCTTACTCAAGGATATTTGGCCAAATATTAGTGGGGGGAGTATGCATATATTTGAGCTTGTTAGGATTCGGTTTTGTTTGTTCCCCTGTTTGATATTTGTGTTCTGGTCTCCTTTGGGTTTGGTTTTGTTGTGTTCATGTTTCTCCGTGCCTGTCACTATTCACTCCTCCCCAGTCACTCTTTGGTCTGCCACGCCCACTTACACCTGCCCCAAGCCTTGATTGTATTCATTCACCTGTGTCCACTTTCCATAATTACCCTCTGCCTTTAAAACCCGGTCACTTTCTACATTTCCTCGCTGGTTCATTGTCGTACTCTTGCCTCCCCGATGTGCTGTCCTGTGTTTCCTGCCGGTATGTGTTGCCTCCTGTTTCGCCTCCCGTGTTCTTATGCTTACGTTTTGTTAAGTTTAGTTCTGCTGCCACGACAGCCTTTTGTTTTGGATTTTGATTCTTTATTTGATAAATTAGTTTATTTTTCAATATGAGTCTGCGCTCAGGGTTTGCCTCCTTCACCCCACTTCATGACAGAGCCTAATTTTGACCTTGTGTGAAGTATAAAAAATACACAATAAATCCAAACTTGTGAACCCAATTCTCGCCTATATAAATCACTGAAGTTATGGGTTGTATAATTATTCCGCCGGCGAAAAAGAACGGTTTAAATCAATCATTTATGCCCAAAATTATTAAGACATTTACCCCCATTATGAGTGGATGTAAACGTCTGACTTAAACAGTAAATTAGACTCATCTGTGAAATGAAACCAGACAACCTCAGCTTTAACTTCTTTTCACTGTCATTCCAACTCATAGCGAGCTCAAATAGTCCACAAGAATCAAATAAACCTTACATAATGAAGCTACTATTATTTTTTTATGACTTGTGCCCAAAATTTAAATTATTTGGTTTCAACTTGGAGCTTCGGAATAAAAAACAGTTGATTCAGATCAAATTTTCCCCCCCGCGTGCAGCAAACCGAGCTGTAAAAGCTTCAGATTAAAAGCTTCCAAACAAAGGGATTAACATTATTAAACATTTATCTTGTTTCATGCAGTTTTTAAGATGCTGCTGCGTAATCTGTCAACTCTGAAAAAGCTACAGTATTAAAAGTGACTCAGAGTTCAGGCGAACACTCGGAGCGTTGCCTTCACTGAACCGGAACAAAACCACACGCTGCTGCGGAGCATTTCAGGGAAAACTTGTTTGCTCTTTAGAAGACTGGGGAGAGCGGTGTAAGAGCCTCCGCGGTCAGATACTGGTACAAATGCGTTTATGTTAATGCTACTGAGGCAGTGGCAGCAGTTTAATGAACTCTATGCAAATCCGCTGACAGATTGAATGTACGGGCAGGGCCTGCGTTTAAGTGGGGGGATCACAGTTTTAATCTCTCAAGGAGCACCATCTGTCCAAGTCGCAGCAGCAAGGACTCAAGATCCCCCTAGTCCTTAAGGCAGGACACCCAGTAAGGACTAGAAAAATCATGAAATTTTGATCATGGTGCCCAGAATTCAGTCAGCTTTGTAATGATGTGAGATTTACCTGTATAAGAAGAGTGAAGAAAACCAAGCTCAAAAGACATCTTAAAGCTGCTGCCAATGGCTCATTGCGGTCATCGTGGCAAACACACACCTGTGTCTGTCCCTCCCTCACAGGTTCAGGGGAGGCTGACAGAAACAGACTGAAAAGTAAGCCTCAAACAAATGGCTGCTGTGTGGAAAAACGCAAGTCGGATCTTAAAAGTACCTTAACCTCGAGTGACAGAAGACTGATGAACTGTATGTTTTTATGATTCCATGGCAGTGGGGCCCAATCCTCGTCCTGTAGGGTTCCTATCCTGCATCCTTTAGTTGTTTCATGTTCCACAGAAGCTTGTTAATCACTCCACCCAACAATCCATCCATCCATCCATCCATCCATCTTCCGTTTATCCAGGGTCGGGTCGCAGGGGCAGCAGCCTAAGCAGAGAGGCCCAGACTTCCCTCTCCGCAGCCACTTGGTTCAGCTCCTCCGGGGGAATACCAAGACATTCCCAGGCCAGCTGAGAAACATAGTCCCTCCAGCGTGTCCTGAGTCTTCCTCTGGGCCTCCTCCCGGCGGGACGTGGCCGGAACACCTCACCAGGGAGGCGCCCAGGAGGCATCCCTAACATGGGTATGGCATTTTTGAGAAAGAGTTGTTTTATAAGGTTTAAACAAACTTTATAAAAGAAGCCCTGGTTTGAGTAGCCACAAGTCTAGCCTGGAGGAAGCCTTCTGCCTCTTTTTTTGCCCTCTGATGTCACAGCTTATAAGGTGCTAATATAACCAGATTATCCCTTTACACAGAAAAACAACAACAAGAAGGCGTACTCTGATACAGAAGTTGGGTCATGATTTTGGTTAGTAGTTTTGTGGTTGATTGCTGTGTCTCATTGCCATTGATCCTTGGTTCCCTCAGTTATTCTTTCCTTTAGTTCATCATTCACACCTGCTCCTCGTCTTCATCAGCCCCAGCTCTCAGCACTTAGTTCATCCTCCTTGCCTACCTATAGTCCCAGCTCTCACTCCGTCTTCAGTCGGTCATCCTGTTAGTTTACTGCTTCGTCTCCCTGCCGCCATCCTTAGTGTTTTTGTATTTGCTGCAGCCCTTTATTTTGTGTCTCAGTTTCCTTTCCAGCTGCCTCTGGTATCAGCTCTTTGTTTATTATCATTAGCTCCTTCTCTTATCTTCGGGTCCTCGTGAAGTCTGCATCCTTGGGTCCTATTAACACAGAACGGCACAAAGTTAGGTACTGGAGTGACATTTACTGGATTTAAAATGAGTGAAAAAGCAGCCAAAGTCCAAAGAAAACCTTTGAAAGACCTTCAGAAACAAAGTATAGATGAAAACCACTTCAGATGATCACAAAGTTTGGCTCTTTAGAAACACATGAGGGGTAAACACAGTAGTGGATGTGCTGTTTTTTTTTCCTTTCTATTAGCTGCAACATAAATTTTTAAACAGTTTTTAGGTCATTAAAAGAATCTGAGCGTGTTTATAGTTTTGGGAGCTGCAGCTCACAGATACACACTTAGACTTTTTACTGTAGGCGCAATGAACAACCTGCAACTGCCGGCGCACAACTATGAGTTCATCAAGATAAAGTAAATTGATCTTTTCAGTTCCTGATGCTTCACACGGAACAACAAGCCTGAAGCTAGTATGAATTTTGTAACACGTCACTGCTAAACAACTGCGGCTTTGTTTGACGTGACTTTAGATCTTTTTTTTTTTTTTTTTAAAAAAAGAAAGAAATCCTGACGCACTCGGAGCTAGGTATTTAATTGGCGTCTTCACAAAGCTTCACGACAGGTCATGGATTTCCGACGGACGAGCACACTGGGTTCAAAGAACGACGGCGCCGTTCCGTTCAATTATCCGAAAGACCCGAAAATTACATCTGTTGAATAAATAATTGCTGCTTGCAAATCAGACTGTCTGCTTTGCTTTGTCAGCTCCGTACTTGCGTGTCAGAAAACAAATTCAAATGACTCCGTCGGCCTTAATTATTCATGCAAGGTCATTTTCCCCCTCTCTGCTTTTTGCACCTCGTGACTCTGCCTTCACAGGACTCTGAGGAAATAAAGACTAAATATCATAAATTATGTAGGAACCATAAAGAAGTAAAAAAAATAAAAAAATAAAACACATCCAGACCAGAGAGGAAATTTCATCCCTTAAGTGCTTTAATATTTCTTTGTAAAAACAAACTTATTACTGCCGGCTCAGATAAAAGTAGCTCTTGCACGTCAGTGCGAGTCCACTCGTTATCGTCTGCTGTTTAATTACTCAACCTGTGTCTTTTCCTGACCCTTTATGTTTATCTGGTTAATGAGGCAAGCTAGAAGAAGAAAGTTTGCAGGGTGCAAAAAATCCAGCTTCGTAATGATCTGAGCGAAGAAGAAAAAAATGTCCACGTTTAAATGTTTAAACTGTATAAGACGTGTGAAGAGAGCCACGATCGAAAGAAACATCACAGAGGCTCAGTAGGAGGAGAGAGACAAGTGTGTGGGGTTACCATGGTGACCCTGACTGACCACGTTCATGAGAGGCAGACAAAAAAAAAACCCTGCAGACTAAAAGGTAAGCCTCACACAAACAGCAGCTGTGCAAAAACTAAAATTAGAATCTTAAAAGTTCTTGAACAGAAAGTGGCAGAAGACTCTGATGGTCCCTTAGGTGAATTTTTATGTCTTTACAGTATTTTATGTGGGAGATATGACAAATTAAAAAGACCCTTCCCTTCTAGTTATGAAGAGAATATTTTGATCTGAAATATAACCGAGGCCTGTTGAGTTTGGGCGTGCAGTCTCTGCCTTCTTGGACGGGTTGAGAGAAAACCGTAGGCCTTAAAGCAACGAGGGACACACTGGGTGAAAGAAGACAAAAATGTCCACGTTTTGGTGTATAATTTGAATGTGTACTAAAAATGCTCTGGGCGCAAGAAGAGTGTTTGCAAAAGATTCAAACCTTTCAGACAGTTTAAAAAGTGTGTCAGCTGAAGGTTCTGTTGAAAAATCTTTGAAAAATCATGAAACTTAAACATGGATTGTGCAAAAACCGTAAGAGATATCGAAACACCAGTTCAGACATGTGAAGTCCGCCTTTCAGTGACTAATTTAAACTTTGAACGATGTTTCTGCTGGGAGGTATGACTAAGGTATTGAACTCCAAACAGGGCTGAGTTTTTACATGTTTCACCAACATCTCATTGAATTCCATTTTTTTTTTAAATTTCTTGCAGTTTTTGGCCGTTTTTGGCAGGTTTCGCCTACGTCCTGCGACGTGCTGCTCCCAAAAGTCGTACCGCACTGTTCTTGATTGGGCCACATGTTTAGTAGAAATTCGTATGTTTTATTTCAAAACTGTTTGACGAGATATATGACAGCGGTTCCTACAGTTAACATTTAGAGCCAGTCAGACCAATGAACTTTGTTCCCAAATACAAGTTACTTAATTCAAAGAACTATTTGTGTTTAGAAAAAGAAAAATCCAAATTTAACACTTTCAATAAAGCATCCACAGCAGGTAATACTGCAGAAAAAAAAAACCTTTCCGAGCCCCTTCAGTTTACCACTGTGGCTTAAAATTAGGTTGAACATTTGTAAACAGAGCCGATAATGCACGTCAGATCGTGTTTTTCATGTTTTGTCTGAAATCCCTTATTTGTCAGTTGACTTTGCTTGGTTTGGGTTAATCGCTTCAACGGCCGAAGTGTCTGGCTCCACCGCGGTTACTTAACCCACACCGTCCGGGCGCTCGCGGGCTCGTAGTTTCTAAGTAAACCCCGTCCACAAATAGCAGCTGATTTGTTTATCTGTCGGAAGTGATTTGTTGCGAATGGTCAAAGCCCGCAGGGTTTAGCAGCATTTCCAAACGCCAACCCAATAAACTCCAGTCGCTGACCTTTTTTTGTTCTGGTCGTTGGCCTTGTTCAGCCCAACTCGATTATTGCCTCTAATGTCTCACAAAAACACACAAAGAGGCTCCTGCAGTCACTGCCCACGAGGCATCTGAGGAGGAAACGCCTTAATCTTGTTTTTTGTTGTTGTTGTTGTTTTTTTTTTTTTTTTCTAAGCAGCCTTCATTGTCACTGAGCTACTGCCGGTCAGTTCGGCTCTCAGGGTTTCTGTTATTGTTTCACTTTTACTGATGATGGAGCCCAAAAGTTTGCAATAATAGTTACATTAAGATTTCAGCCTATAGTCCAGGGTTACAGGTGGTCGGAAGGGTTTAAAGGTTTTTTTTGTAATTATCTCCACCAAGGAGGTCATGTCTTCAGTAGCATCTGTCTGCCTGCGTACAAGATTACTCAATAAGTTATGGGTTAAGGTTAGGGATCTTCATGAAATTTCCAGGAAACGCCAAACAGGGTACAAGGAACGAGTGATTACATTTAGGTGGTGAGCCGGTTAAAGTTTATGGTCAAAGGTCAAGATCACTGATCAGCCCGTGCGCTAACTCTGCAGCTGTATAACAGGAATGTTAAACTCCACAGCTGGACACCTCTTAGGTTAAGGGTGATCACCATTGATTTCAAGGTCATGGGGATCAAAGGTTGACAGCTGACCTAGTGCTCTAACTCTGCAGCAGTGTGATGTAGGAATGTCAAACTGCACATCTGGACACATCATGGGTCAAAGATGATGCCTGTTGATTTCAAGGTTCAGGGGATCAAAGGTCACAGGTAACCCCTTTGTTAAATACTTGTCTCTGCTCCTACATGTGTCCCTTTTATTTCCTCCACCAAGGAAGTTCTGTTAGCAAAGATCAGGAAAAACTAAAGAACATATTTGGAGGAAATGTTCAGGAAATGTTGGGGTTGAAAAAAAAACCCACTGGATCAGATTATGATCCAATTTGCACTATTTTTTAATCACGCTGTGGCCTCAGTGGAGGTTTACGCTCTTGGAGTGCTTCTAGTTATCTAATAATAATAAATCTATAGTTATCTGTGCAAAAGGGAACGGCAACATAAATGGGAGGTAAGTAAGGTTAACTCATAAAATACTTCCCATTGAGAACCAAACCACTAAAGTCTAAACTTTAAAAAAACAGACTTTACTCAAGTGTGTAAAACTGCAACAGAAACATTTATTTCTTGGTAGATACACGAGAATGTTTTAACGAATCTATTTGAATTTTCTTTCTTGTATGAACAGAAATTCCGTTTCTGTTCAACGATGTGTTGATATTTATTTGCAGCAAAGTACATAAAGTGTCTGCAAGCGTCCTCTGGAGTTCAAGATCCTATGGGATCATACATGTGTTGAGGTAAAAATGGTCAACGTTGGATCTGAGCAGAGGTCTGTTTATTATTTTACATTATATTTATGTATGAACCTTTTTGCTGAATAGAGTTTATTTTATTACCTGGTATCCTTAAAGTGGAATCAAAGATGATTATTTTGTTGATCCTCCTCTGGAGTTTAGGGGATGGTGAGAAAATAAAAAAGCTCATCTGCCTTTGACGGGAGGGGGGGGAATCTTTAGGCTAGTGTGTTCTGGAGGGGGTCCCAGCTCATCTGCGAGGAGCAGAAATGTGAACTTGGATTGGCTCGTCAAGGCAGAGCCAGATGAGACGCTCGCCACGCACCCAGAAAGCCCTGACATTTTGGAAATGAGTCACAAGGTTTCAGCCATGTGGGCTGTGAAAACAAACCCGGGGAGCCACTGCTCAGCAAAAACAAAATGTTTGTACGATTATCTCAGTAAGACGGCACTTGGGTGCAGCTGCTGGAATTATTTGCGCGACGTGTGTCCAGAACACGAATTAAAATGTATAAAAAAACAGAATAAAAATGGACAAAACATACAAAAACAGAATCAAAATGGATAAAATGCACAAAAACAGAATAAAAATGGATAAAATGTACAAAAACAGATGAAAAATGGATGCAATGTGATACAAGTCACCCCTCAGTCATGATACAGTGCTGCTTTTATTTTCATTTATTTTAGTGTTATACATTTTGTGGTATCAGTATTAAAATTTCAGGCATTTCCAGCAGGGATATAATAATATTTTCCCTGGAATTAATGTGCTTCATGAGGCTGATGAATATGAACTGCTCAGAAACAGTTAAGACTGGCATTGCATTAAGACAGCAGCAGTCCACTTTGGTCTTAGCCTCACTCGGACTAGCCATTTGCTCCTCAACCCGATCAAAACCAAACTATTTTTCCAAACTGACATAGTTTAAATATCTACAACAGGTAAGATACTAATCGTTCATAACCTTTCCACAGAATCCTACTTTAAAAGATCTTAACTGTGTAAAGAAAGCTTCTACAATGGCAAAAACCTAAAACTCTGCCCCCTTGTGGTGGAGGTAAGCTATGTCACTTCCAAAAAAAACCCACCTGCACACATTCGTACTGCAGCCATTAGAGAAACTTATTAACAAACCGTGGAACTTAATAATGATGGTTATTTGTACGATTAGTACTATGTTTTTTATCTTTAAGGGTGAACAGTAAAAATTAAAACCAAAAAATTTATATATGTAATGTTTACATCCTGCTTTTAGGAGAAACATGTTTGTTGATCTGAAAACAGAGAAGTATCAAGTTGAGGTAGTAGAAGGAGGTTGGACCCAGAACGCAGGCAACACGAGGAGCCCGGGCAACTAAAATACTTCTATTAAAGCAAACTCATAAATAGTAAATCTCAAAAAACTGTGAGGAATCACAACAACAACAACCAGACAATGCTTCACCGATGAGGCACCGACCAGAAACTGAATATAAAGGCTGGGCTGACGGGGAAGTGGAAACAGGTGAGTAATTACGAACTGGAGACAGGTGTAGATGGGAGCGGTAGACTGACGAGGAAAAATCACAGAGGAGATGAACTGAGGGAGGGTGAAGGAACGCTGAGGGCACGGGGAGCAGAACTACACAAAACACACGTTACAAAGAAACACGAGAAACAAACGGCGACACAAGAAAACAGAAAAGAAACCAAACACCCAGATCCTGACAAAAAGAGGTGCATGTGAGCGTACAGGTAATTAAAATTGAAATTAAAGTAAAGAACATTATACAGAGTTGCTCAAACATTATTAGTACGCAGTGTTGTGCAGAACACCACAATTATACCCGGCTGAGTGGATTAGATTTTAACAGTTCAGAGGTTCCCCCTTTTTTTTATTTTTATTTTTTTAAAGCGCAGTTTGTTCAAACTAAAGCCTAATAAACGCCTCTGAGATCCGCCTGCTCCTCTCCGTTTCCCCCTCGCTCGCAGACAAGAGGACGAGTGGGAGTTGTCGCAGCATGTCACCTCAAACAGATTTGCACGGCGGACCTACGCATCAGCGCGGCACCTCTTCCCATCTGTAATGAATGCTCTTATGAACAATTGTTTCACGTATATTTCTGATGCAGGGTTTCACTGAGAGGATCAGCTCGGCTCGCTCATCAAGGTTAATTGGTAGTTCAACTTAAAGTAGGTGGAACGATGGCAAATAGAAAAAATGCAGAGGACAGGACACATCATACTAAATCATAGTCATGATTAGTTGTCAGTGCAGATATAAAATTTGAGCATATCAAACATTCAAGGCCTAGTATTCCTTGTAGAGATGCTTATCTTTTTAACCTTTTGTGCCAGATTATCTTATGTTAGGAAATTTAAGGAGTTACAGCCACTTTGGTTAGACTTTGAAAATGTAAGGTTCAATTTGAAAAATGGTATCGCAAGATCATGTGCAACCTATTAGAGCTCAGAGTATGTGTTGTGAATGACTCCCAGCTACCACCACACCAAATTTTAGCTCAATATCTGTAAAACTGACCGAGTTCTAGCTATTTTTGTGTTTCCCAAAGTCAGTTGGCTATGGCGGCCATCTTGATTTAGATTGACTCCAAAAGTTAATGATGTATAGATGTGCACCCAATGATTAATTTCTGTGAGTTTCATCTAAATCTATCCAGTGATTCATGAGATATTTTGCTAACAGACAAACAGACTTGACTCCGGTAGGTAATAGCCAAATTTTAAGCACAGATCTCACATATTGTGTAGTGCTCAAAGTATGTGTAGGGGGTGAGTCTCAGTTACTACCACGCCAAATTCTAGCTTAATCGCTGTAAAACTGACTGAGTTACGCCCTTTTTTGAGCTGGCAAAGAATGGTTAGTTGTGATGGCCATCTTGAATCAGGTCAACTCCAAAAGTTAATTAGTTGTAGACGTACATCCACCGATTACTTTTTGAAAGTTTTGTTAAGATGCGCTCAGTGATTCACGAGATTTTTTGCTAACAGACAAACGCAAACACGCAGGCAAAAACAAAAAGCATCGTCGCCCACCTTTCGCCTTTATAGTAATTGTAGTATAATGAGCATCTGTCGCGGTGGATACTAACACATTAAAATCAATGTGTGACTGTTTCCAGCCTGTCGTGTGTCAGTGCAAAAAGCCCACACTGATCCGTCCTCACGCTGTAGTTATTTACACCGCGACCGTTTAACTGATCAGAGCCGTTTTGCAGCTCGAGCTTTGAATGAAAACACCTTTCAGCCGCTCGATACTCGTCAAGTGATTGGAGCTTTAACCACGACCTGAGCAGCTTTACCTTTGAGACCATGGAAACAGTTAAAGCTTCCTGATTATCAAAAAATAAAAAATAAAAAATGCAGCTTTAGGTAAAAGTCAATAAATAGTTTGCGTGTTTGTTTGTTCATGCAGAGGAGCTACAGGATCTAATGGTGCAGCAGATCCTCCTTACAAAACAGCAGTGAGTCAGCACCTGACAGGCAAACACGCTGTGATTTTGTGGCGTTTTTTTGTTTTTTGTGTGTGTGTGTGTTTTTTTTAAAGATTTTTTATTTAGCAGTTTTGCTTTCAGTGTGGAAACGCTGAAAGAGAATACAAATGAATCATGCAGTGTGGATCATTATGGGCTGCCTTGGGACGGTGACATAATTTGTAGCTGGTAAAACCACAACGCCGTCAACAGACTGCCTACAGACAAATTCCCTTGATTGCATCGCCACGCTGATTCGGCCGTCTCAGACCTCATGATCACGATTTCATTAAAAGGCATCCTTCAGGTCCGTTGAAGTGGTGTTCTGTGGAAGAAGCTACGAACAGTAAACATCTCACCTGTTGTAGATAGCTCTTTGAAGGACCCCAGCTTGGAGATTTGGAGTTTATTTCTGACCGTTTTGATGAGCCAACGCAGGGGTGGGCAGTCCTGGTCCTGGAGGGCCACTACCCTGCAGGTTTTTTCTTGTTTCTCTGCTCCAACACACCTGATTTGAATCAATGGGTGATCAACAGGCTTCTGCAGAACATGAAGAGGTAATTTAACCACTGAATCAGGTGTGTTGGAGCAGAGAAACAAGGAAAACAGGCAGGACAGTGGTCCTCGAGGACCAGGATTGCCCACCCCTGAGCTAATGGCTAGTCTGAGCGAGGGCAAGAACAACTCCAGTCTCAAAAGATTTCTAACTTTTGAGCTGTCGAGACTCCTCTCATTTCCACATTGTGTGCACTTCTTCTATACTTTATGCATCGCAGTGTTGGCCGTTTTGCCATCTTTTGCTCAGAGTGTCTGTCGCTGCTTTAGGACTTAAGTTTTTTCAACTCGAACCCTCTCAGAGTGCAGCGTGTTCACATCCAAGTTTCCATAAACGTCCAATTCTGATCTTAGAATGTGAAGGGTCTTATTTTCCTACATCAACACTGTAGAAGCAGAAATTTTCACCCCTGAGCGACACTTCTGACACTTAGAGGTCAGACATTTTTTCAATACGGCTTTTAGTTTTAGTTTGAGGGTTACTTTCTAGTCTGTATTTCTGTCTGCCTGTCTCATTAAGAGTGCTGCCAGGATATGTGCTTTTACCATGGTGACCATAATGAGCAGCCGTAACATTTCTTTTGACCTTGGTTTTTTTTTGCTTTTTCTTATACAGTGGCCACCAGTGATTCTCAACTGGTGGGTCGCAACCCAAAGATGGGTCACAGACTTGTTTTCAGTGGGTCGCGGGGCTTCGCCTGAGCAAAAAACTGTTAAGAAAAAAAGAAATAAAAATCAATGTTCTGATTGTTATGTCAGTTTTATTGTTAAGTAACTACATTAAAACATTTGTTATACATTCAGTGGTTGGGGTGCTCAGCTAAAGCTACATATTTTGATTCTTTTTGAAACAGTTTCTCTGCAGTTGGACTTTTTTATTTCATGTTTTTTGCGTGAAAACACTGTCTGTTTAAAAAGGCTGAAGTTACTGAAGTGAAGAGTTCTGGGTTTAATTAAAATGCAGCTAAATAAGGGAAATATTTCTCTCTCTAGCAACACCGCTTGCTGGTTGTTTTGGTTTATTTTTTATTTTTTAGCGTTGACATGCTGTGATATTCTGTTCTAATATCTTAGTTTCAAACCGCAGTATCTTTTCATTCGATAAATTTGAAAAGTTTTTCCTCAATTTGTGTTACAGCTTATTAAGGGGTGATGGTGAATCCTGACCAGTGGAGACTCACTGGTTTATACATTAAAATGTCAGTATTTTGACTAAAATCTTTTAAGGGTTTATAGGAGAAATAGATTCATAAGCTTTCCAGAGAACCCCTTGTCAAAATATCAGATTTAACCCTTTCATCAGTGCCCGGGAGTAACATCTTAGGAGAGGTATCTTTTAAACTACCCACGATTGTTTCCCAATTTCATGATTTTATATTTCTGCCCAAATTTACTTTTAAAAAACACAAAAATTACAGCCATGCTGGACCCAAACCTGCGTCTTCAAGCCAAAACTGAAAAAACCCCCCAAAAGTTCATTTAACACCATTTTCCTGAGCATATTCTCGCACAGACTTTGTTCCTTCAGTTAAAAGACAACAACGCTTGTATAAAAACAATTTTCAAAGAACAGTATGCCTCTTTACTTCAGTCACTGAGCCAATCTGGGCGAGAGTTTTTGATTTTTGGATTGCTTGAACTCGGGGCGAAATACCTCACACCTCGAGCAGCGCCTGTTCAGGGAAACATGGCAGCGAATGGACGGTGACGTCGTTATAAAGTAATTATCAGACTTACAGGCATAATTAAGACAGCAGTGTGCAGCAGGAGTCACTTACCCTGCTCCGAATTCTGTAAGGAGAGAACAACACCACGCCGGTGTGTTAAAAAGTAACGCCGCGGGAGCATCAGAAGGGCTCGCTCTGACCCGGAGATCACAACGTTATAATGGCAAAGTTCGGCGGCTGTTTTCTGATCTGCTTATAAAAAGAGAAATCTGATAACCACAGGCTTCCTGGCTGCCTTGGTAGAGGATTGTTAATGGGCTGAAGAAGAGGACAGGATCAATATGGTCGTCCCCACTTTGGGCTGAGAAACCATCACCGGGGAGAAGGCTACACTTTCACAAAGAGGCAACCTGCCGTGTGGGGTCCTCTAAGGAGCCTCGATGCCAGCAGTCATTGGTGAACTCCTGTCCTCATTGGGTTCTGCTAATTAAAGGACTGAAGAGCTGTGAGATTTTATATCCCTTAAAGACACCTGTTGTTATTTCCTGTTCAGGGTCACAGGGAGCTGGTGCCCATCTCGTTGGGTAACGAGTCAGCAGTCGATGAATGAAACAATATAAGATAGCATCTCACTGGGCCGAGGCCGTTGGGGACATATGGAGATAGGCGTTTTGCGAAGGAATTCGGTGTCTCAAAAAATCTTTCAGGAGCTGAGCCCAGGGCCTTGCCCTCAGGTCGCTAGAATTTTGAACATGTTCGAAAAAAAAAACTCCCGAGACAAACCTCCTCTGAAAATAGTCCCAGAGTTGTTGCGAGCATCTGGAGCCCTTCTCAATTCAATGTTTGCAAATCTAGAGCACTAAAACTGTACTTTTATTTTGTTTTATTTTTTATGTTAAGAATGCACAACCTTTCGGCGAAGAGAGGAGATTGTTTTTGCTAACGTGTTACTGTGTGATTCCAAATGAAAATTTATGAATTTTCCTCACATTTTTGTGTCTCCAGTTAGTTCCCAGTTAGCCCAGTGAGATACGAACCTTTAGGGTGGTCAGTGAGTCTAACATGCATGTTTCTGGATTGTTCTGGACTGTGGGAGGAACCCGGAGTATCTGGATGAAATCCATCCATTAACACGGGGACTTTACAAACTCCACACTGAAAGGCCTTAACCGGGAGTCAAACCTGCGATTTCATTGGTGCAAGGTAGCAGAGCCACGCTGTGCGGTCCAGATGTTGTACAACGTTTTCAGATTACCCATTTCCCTGCTTGTGTGGATCGTTTCCACATCAGTGCCTTCACAGACTTTAGAAAACACGATGAATGGCGCTCATTCAGACACGAAGAAACACAAAGCTTTCGTTTAATTGGAAAAGAGACAATTTCAAATATGTTTATATGTGTTTATTCTTTTAACTTTTACTGTCCTTTATTGTTAACTTTCGAACAGACAGAAAACAGAAAATGTCATGACGATTTTTTTTCTCCTTTGTCTACTTTCTGTGCTTTTTACTTCGTTATTCACACTGGGAAAAAAAACAATTCACCAGCTTTCAGGCTAAATATTTTTACCTTCCTTGTAAAACACTGGGAGATCAGAAGCTGAAAACTAGATCTTCCTTTGCTTCTGACAGAAAACCGTCATTATCCATGCAGCGAGAGGTGGTTTGCT
>NC_051436.1:10280379-10312274 GCF_001649575.2 Kryptolebias marmoratus
GAAACTCACTGAGGAAAACGAATACACAAAAGCAACAGGTAAGTAAATCTCTGACTTTGACAGACTGATTACTTAAGCTGGCTCGGAGACTTTACCACACGGTAAGCAATGCTCCAGCGCTGATCTGGTTCCCACCACAGCCTTAAATACACCAGTCCATCTGATGCTTCATCTCCTTCAGGTGTGTCCAACTCCACCAGCAGGAGGAGCCGGCCACGCCCACCAGGAAGTGCAGAAAATCACAGATCACTACACTGAGTTCCTTACAACAGCATGACTTCGTAGTAGAAGAGTCCAGGTGCTGAACTGTCCTGCCTGCAGTCCGAACCTCTCATCAAGTGAGAATATTTGACACATGATGAAACAAAGTATCCAGCACTGGGACAATAATGGGGCAACATTCCCTCCAAAACCTCCAGCAGCTGCTCTCCTCACTTTCTAAATGTTTACAGACTGTTAGTAAAGGAAGAGGGGATGCTTCACAGTGGGAAACATTACCTTGACCCAACTTTTTGAGATGTGTTGCTGCCATGAAATTCAAAAG
The DNA here is from genome assembly GCF_001649575.2 of Kryptolebias marmoratus. NCBI lineage: Eukaryota > Metazoa > Chordata > Actinopteri > Cyprinodontiformes > Rivulidae > Kryptolebias > Kryptolebias marmoratus. Next base: position 10,280,924 of record NC_051436.1, read on the forward strand.
TACCTTTGCCACAAAGTGGTACAATCATATATTTTCAAGGGCTGTCATAGGCGACAGAATGGCTCTGCAGGGTACGGACAGATGCAGAGGGGAGCTCTCAAAATTTCACCTTTGTCCCCCTCTTTTAAGCCGACTCGTCTCTCTGGAGTCCTCGAGGAAAGCGTGAAAGTTTCAAGACAAGAGACATTAGGGAAGCAGCTCATTCAGCCTGAAGGAGTTTTCATCATGCTCAAGCAAGTGAAAAACTGAGGGTTAGTAAGGAATCTGACTGGAGTACTGTGGGGAAAAACGGGATGGTTTTATCTTAGATGTTCAAATCGACTTCCCTCACTGAGTTTACGTCCTGTATGTATACTTTGCATCATCTTCAAAGTCTTCAGATGTTCAGCACAGGTATAAAAGTTGCTGTGGTCATGTACAACAATGAAAAAAAACCTGATGCGTTAATTTTTTTTTTTTGGAGGAAGAAATGAGTGACTTTATCTACAGCCAGCAAAGAACAGATGGACGCTTGTTCTTTCTGTAGGGGAGCGAGAAAATCTCCTGACTGTCGATCCCCCCGGGGCTCAGTGGTGTGACTTATCGTCGCCTGAACGTGGCTTAGCGCTCAAATCTAACTGCTATTTATTTCAGGGAGGATTTGGGGAAGTCCTGAAGGGGAAAAACGCACACTCGAAAACTAAATCTATCACACTCGGGGACTGACAGGGGAGGAACAGATTCAACAACAAAAGCTGGCTTTGATATGATGGCGAGAGAGAAAAATGAGTCTGGAGCCTCTTCTGACATGCAGTGCTTCTGTTATTGTAGTAAACTTGTCACTGTAAATCAGAACTAAGATCTTGTTGTTGTTTTTTAAAATAATTTATTTTTAATTGCTTTTGAAGCTGTGATAAAAATGGATTTTGCCTTATTTTGCCCATCTAGTTTATGCAAAGTTGCATTTAAGCGTTTTGATTTTGTTTCGCTGATGGGTCTCCTTTCAAAGTGATACAAGTATTCACTGACATTTCCAGGAGTCAAAAGCAATCTTTATTTCTGAACTTGGCCTTTACGTGACTTGACATTTATCCTGCACTTGATTGGCTGAGGGAGAGGAGGTACTGTAGCCTCCTATAACGCTCTCTACCTGTCTTTTGTTCTGCTTGTCTCTTTCAATTAGAGAATCTGCCTTTAGCGAGGCAAACAAAAGATCTAAGGCTTTGATGCACCTTCCATAGGCCCACAAAGGGCAAGGATTTTAGGGTTTTGCCGCTTGTGCCTTACGAGGACCCTGTATTACCCAAGTGCACGTAGTTTCAGCAACTCAAGCAGAGCGTTCAAAGTGTTAATTAGAATTCACAGAATGCACTTGTGCAACAAAAGAACTAAGTAATATTAAACTGAAAGGAAGGCATTTTGAAACGTCTAAGCCCAGCAATAGGTTTGATTTTAATTAGATTTAAAGAAGGTGGAATGCAGTCTGTGCACAATGTTTGATGATTCATAACAGGCCTAATCAAATAATAATCAACCGAGAGTGTCCCGCTTATCAGCCCTGCAGGCAAGTGGAATAAATTTGTTGTCAAGGAGTTTTCATCAGCCCATTTCTCCATTCTTCCCAGGAAAGCCCTGAACGACAGGAGGCTTAAATTCAGACTGAATGCACCGGGGTTTGCAGGAGAAAACGGCTCTTTTTTCCACGGTTCCACAGTAAGACGTCAGCGGCGAGTCCAGATCTAAGACAAGTTCTCATAAAATGTCTTTGTGGACTTTTTATTAAAGATCTTTGACACATGGGGGGCCTTGTTGAAGCTGTATTAAGCCACATGCACTGCAAAGATAAATACTGCTTTTAAAAGTTTTCAATGATTGATTACAAATTTTGGGAATTCTTTCATTTTAGTTACTTTTATATCTTAGTGCAGCTTTTGATGTAGTGAATCCTGGCTCTGTAATCCTTCAACAGAAAGATCTAAATCAAAAAATTTGAACACATTAAAGCTTTTTTGCCGGACTTGGTGGCTCACCAGTCTCAGCAGCTCCCCTGACATGTGGAATCCCCCTCGGGTCCATTCTCGGCTCTCAAAAGCAAATCTTTGTTTCATTGCTTTGCTGATGACTCCCAGATTTATCTTCCCCTCCAAAAGAAAGCAACAACCCCCTTGAAAGCCTGACTGGACTGCTGTAATTTTAAACCACTGATGCACTAAATGTTGTCTACATAAATGTGCAAAAAACACAAGTAATACTTTTTGGGCCGCCCAACCTACTTTCACATCACAGCAATGATCATGGCTCATTCACAAACCTAAAAAGAACGATTTGCAAGAACTGATTTTCGAAAGCAGACTTTTATTTGACAAACAAATAAATGTTGTCAGAGCTTGTTTCTTCCAGCTCAAAGACCTTGCTAAGGACGAGTACCTTTTTTTTGACAGTCATTGATTTTGAGAAAGTAATTCGAACTTTTATTTCATCCGGACTTGGATGACTTGTTTGTTTGTATGTTTTTGTTTTTGATTTTTTTTTAAACTCTGAAAGAATTTTTTTTTATTGCCCATGAAAGGTGGGCGATAATGTACAGTAATTGCCTTTGTGTGTGTGTGTATGTGTGTGTGTGTGCATGTGTTAGTCTGTTAAAATACCCCGTGAACCAGTGGACAGAGCTTTATGAAACTCTGAGGGTAATCGTGTGCCTCTACAACCAATTATCCTTTGGAGTCAACCTGATTCAATATGGCTGCCAAAGCTAATCAAATTAATCAAACACAAAACTGGCTGTAACTCAGTCGGTTTTATAGATATTAAGCTAAGTTTTGGTGTGGTAGTAGTTGAGAGGAATTCCCATCACGTACTCTGAGCTCTCACAGACACAACAAGATCTTTATTTAAACGTTTGGCGTGTAAGGAGGTTGCTGATACGCATTTTTTAAAGGAATGCTATTTTCATTGCTTACTGGCACTTTTACCTCAGCCAAAAGACATTGTGCACCTCTTAATGCACAACTTTGAACTCACGGTTTAAGAGATCAAAGACACACACACACACACAGTGTTGAGATCTTTTAAAAAGTGAGAAACAGCAGACCTCAGTATTAAATAAGGTAAATTTGCCATGACAGATTGAAGTGCTCTGTCTTTGAGGTGAAAATCAGTGCTTTACATTTGCTGTGGTCATGGTGATTTCTCATCCTTTCATGGCTGTTGATGTGATTTCCAATGAATATGATTTATTGTGGCTCTTGATGGCCTAATCATAGATTTTATTTATGTTCGGGAGTCAATTAACAGACCTTTTAACCCCATCCTTCCCTGACAAATTACCAGCGACACAAAAGCAATCAAAGTGTAATTTAGTCTGTCCTGACAACATTAGTAATGCTGGTGCCAGGCAGCTGAGTTAAAGACCTGCTAGCCTCCACTTTGGAATGAAACTGTTGTTGCATTTTAATTCGTGAAGCGATTTTATTTATTTATTTTTTTTAGGACTGTGAACCCGCTGACAGGTTTCGAAGCTCTCTGAGCGTGAACAGACCGAGCAGTGAAACATCAGAGGGAAGACAGAGATTCAGGATTTCGTTTAAATGCAGCTTCAGGTATTTTTCCTACAGATGGTCCACAAGATCAAGTGATGTGTGGCCAAGTCTCTTACAGCTCAACGACCTGATAAGTGCTACTGCCAAACAGCCAAACTTGTTCCTGACCCCAGTAAAGAGATAACACTCAGATATTCTTATATCTGATGGTGACTGCACCGTGTATCCCTGTCAAAAACACAATGTTCCTGTTACAAAGATGTTTAAAGACGACAAGAGGGGTACATTTCCTATTTCAAAGTAATTTACGGATGAGTGGCGTCGACAGAAAGTCTCAAGTCTGTCCTTTTGTGCACGAGTGGATTTTCTCTTCGAATACTCTCGTTTTCAGTTCAGAAGCATGTATGTTAGGTTAATTGGTGATTCTGAAGTGACCTGAGGTAGGAGTGTGTGTGTATGCAGGGTTATGTGTCTCTGTGATGGACTGCCGTGTACCCCTCCCCTTCACCTGTTGACAGCTGGGTTCAGCTCCGGTGACCCTGAACAGGATAAAGCAGGTGCAGAATATGAATGAGTGAATGAATAAAATAGATATCAGATTCAGCAGTTTGAGAGTAGAGCCTTAATTTTGTTGATCAAAGAGGTTCTTTTTTTGGTCTTGTAGCCAAAAACAAAAAGCAACATAAATCCTCAGGATGGATTATTACTGTCAAATCAGCATCTGGTGTTGGTCGTCACAGTCACTCCTTCAAACTGCTGACAGACACAACCCATTATCATAGACAAGTTGATATATTTGAAGTGAGCTGAGGAAAAAGTCTGGTGTAATGTCATTTTCACTGTAGAGGAGTACCAGCTTTTGTTGCAGCTAACAAGTAAAAAATCTTAGACCAATAATGAAGGGGAACACAACAGTCTGTGTAACCTAACTCTACAACTGTCACAGTTTGTCTGTTCCTGCCACGCCTCCTAGTTCGTCGCCACAGCAATCACCCTGATCGTGTTCACCTGTCCTTTGCCCTATTTAAGCTTGCCATTCTCACTTGTTCAGTGCCAGATTATTGAACGGTTCGCCAAGTAAATATCCAGTATTATTGTCTCGTCTATGCCTGATCTCTCGACCTTTACCCCCTGCCTGACTGCTGACCGTCGACTCTCACCTGCCCTGTGCCTGAAACCTCTGCTGATTCTGCCTCCTGGCCTCCGACCTCGTTTCTGCCCACTGGACTTCGCCTCTTGGTTTGTACCTTTTTGGATTTGTTTCCGGCTCTCTGACCTTCCGGCTCTGACCCGTTTCCTGTCTCTGGATTCTCCAACTAGTCTGCCCCCTCACTGAAAAGTCCCGTCCTTTAAGCTCACATTCTATGGCGGCCTTACCTGCCCAGAGATCCCTCCTGCCGCACGAAGAGTGTGCTTTCCCGGAAGTCAGCTTATCCATTTGCTTCCAGTTGACAATAAAGTCTTTAAACTTGCTTGGTGTTCGTCTGCTCTGAATCCTAAAGTAACTCTGTGCCCTGTCAACAACACGTGAAACAAAAAGACATTTATTTTTCTTTGTTAGCGAACAGCCTTTTGATCCTAAAATGTGTTCACAAAGCTGAATGATTTCATCTGAACTAAACACTCAGAGAAAATGAAACTCCTAGCAGTCCCTGAAACAACACATGTCAACTTAGTTTTAATTCAAAATGGCCACAGCCATGCTCGGAGTGTGTGTTGCGAATGACTCTCAGCGACAACCACACCAAACTCGAGCCCAACATCTGTAGAAATGAACAATATTTTTTGCGTCACATGACTTTGATTATGATCAGATCTACTTTTTGCTCATTCAAATCTCAAATAAAACAAACTTTTATGTTTTGTCACATTTATCTCATTTACCACATAAAATGTTTTCAGACGTACTTTCCTGATGTCTCTGAAAAGCACAACAAAAGAACTGAAGAGCATCTTGTCAGTGAAAACGGCACTAACATCATCTTCATGTTTTTATTCCTCCCACATGGGCTCGGCTGGAAATTGTACGAGGATGAAATAATCTGCTCAGCGATTCTCGTTTTATGCCCAGTGGATTCAAAGACAAAGATTGTCTTCGGATGGGACTCTCATCATTAGCTCAGTGTTTGTTTGCACCACATCCTGCAGCTTCCTCCAGCTCACTTTTCTGTAACTGAGATTCAGCAGGTGACGCAGTCGATCAGTGATCTACTGCTGTAATTTTAAAAACCAAACGTTTTCCCGACATTACTTAATGTGGGATTTTGTTAGGGGCCATCTCATCGTATTTAGTGTCTGTAAGTTTAGCTGAAAAGGATCCTTTTCTCCTTTCAAAGTTGGCCTTTGATAATGCGATGCATCCTATGAAGGATTTGTGAATGTTTGGTTTAAATTAACGCTTATGGTATAGATCTGACAGTTTCTGAATATTTCAGCTGTTTTTAATCCCCGCAGGGTTCTTTATCTCCACTATAATTGCGAGCTGGTTTCTTAGTTTATTTACTGTTGGGTGGATGATGTGTACCGTGGATTTACCAAAGCCTGACTGGGATAAATCTGAACCGTCTGAGTGAATTTAACAAAGATCTGAGGGATAAAGTAATGGCTCTAGTGTATTCTTTCACATTAAACATTACTGTTAATCCCCTAAAAACTGCAACAATGACAGTTTTCTATTTTCAGTGATGAGGTTTTTAAATGAGAATAATAAAAGGAAACACCTACAATGTATGACTTAAAAGCAACAAATATATTCATATATTTGCAGGAAAGTTAGGTTTGGTTTGACAAAGTTTTAAAATGCCATGAAGAATAGACACTTTTCATTCTAGCAACCATTCAACAAGAGCTCTGTATCCTTGGCATAAAGAATGGCGTAAACTATTCAGAGAAACACAGTGACAAGGCAGACAATAAATACGATACATTTGTCTCCAAGAGGGGTTATTCAGCGCCTCGAATGAAATAAAAGTATTCTGAAATCTGTCTTTCTAAGTCAATCTTTTTAAAAAGTGATCTTTAAAAACTAAGTTTGGGGAGTTTGGTGAATAATCAGTTATATTTATGTTAACGCGTAAAATAGAACAAATTAATGGTTAAATATGACAAAAGGAGCAACAAAATGACTAAACGCTGATCCCTGAGGGGTCTTTGGAGCTTTTCATTCCACTGCCTAAATCTACTGGGAGGGGTGATTAGTGAGTGAAAACAGGTGTGCTGATCACAGAAGCAGCCCAGGTGATAATTGTTACATGAAGCAGAGGAGAACTGTTGCCAAAGAAAACATGAAAATACACAAAAACCCAGACTGCCTGACTGAACTGGTAACAGAAGACGGAAAACTACAACTAAAACCAGAAACGAGATGAAAAGCACTCAGAGAGCGCAAACCTCCACCGAGGCCACAGAGTGATTAAAAATAGTCTTATTCAGATCATAATCTGGATCAGCACCAACATGTAATCCATGTTTTTTTGGGACAACATTTCCTGAACATTTCCTTCAAATCTGTTCTTTAGTTTTTACCAGATCTTTGCTGACAGACAGACAAACCAACAGACACAACTAGAAACACACCTTCGATACTGGAGGAAACAAAGGGGTCACATGTTGGAGTAGAGACATTTTTTTTTTAAAAAGGGTTTACATGAGACCTTGACCTTTGACCCCATGAACCTTGAAATCAACAGGCATCATCTTTGACCCATTAGGTGTCCAGATGTGCAGTTTGACTTTCCTACATTACACTGCTGCATTGTTCGAGCACTAGGTCAGCTGTGATGTTGACCTTGAAATGACATTGAAATCAATAGTGATCACCCTTGACCTAAGAGGTGTCCAGCTGTGGAGTTTTACTTTATACATCTGCAGAGTTAGAGCACGGGTTGATCAGTGATCTTGACAAAATCTAATCACTTGTCCCTTGTTTGACATTTCCTGAAAATTTCTTGAAAATTCGTTCATAACTTAAGTAATCTTTTACACAGACAGACAGACGCTACCGAAGACAGAACCTCCTCGGTGGAGGTATTAACTGAAACATTCCGGGAGATAAATCTGAAAAACAGAGATTTACAGAAAACTCAGAACCAGGAAAACAAATTAAAACACCAAAAATGGTGACAGATGTTGTGTTAAACTTTGGCGTGGTAGTAGCTGAGAGTCACTCACAACACATACCTTGAGTTCTAACAGATTGAGCTCGAGTTTGGTGTAAAAAACTTGGAATGAACTTGGCATCAAGCATTACTACCAGAGGTCGTTTGTTGCCCCGAAAACATACCTTAAATCTGAGACGTTTGTCCACATGTCGCCCGAAAACGTTCTTCCTCCGTCCAAACGCTGACAGCACGGTTTTAAAAACACTTTGAAGGTGTGGCAGCGTTTCTGACGCACGCCAGCCTCCAGTCTGTTGAACCCACGGCAGACACGGCGCTTGGCATTGAAGGGAAACGTTGGCGCATCTCCAGATCTAACAAAGATACTTTTCAGTCAGGCCTTCCAAACATGAAAGAGTTGACAGTCGCGGCAGCAGCTGTCCCTAAAAACTGACATCAATCTGACTCAGCGCTATCTGCACACATTGGATCTGCTGTCAAAGATAAAACCCGTATTACATCATGTGTGTGTGTGTTTTGCCCGGATCCGCGAAAGCCTCTTGCATCACACGGACTACTTTAAATTTAACAAGAGCTGAAAAGCGCATTAAATGTGAGTGATGATTGTGTTTTTGCAGGTCAGCAGCTAATTGAATCGGTAAATTTTCAGCTGTTCTTGTAGCAATACACGAGACTGACTATAGGACTCTAAAGGTTTTAGTTGGGAGTTGTAAGTTTTATGCCCAAATGTGAATACAGAACAATTTAAAGGTCGACACCTAGCTGATTAGGCTCATAAACCTAGTTGCAGCATTTTTTTTTTTTTAATTTGTCATTTTAAAACTTTGTTGCCTCCATAACCCGAATTAATTGGCATGGAATCTCACAAGACTCATTCAGACTGGACTGCAGTTTTGTTATGCATCAGTAGGTTTCAATGACATCCCAGAGAAAGCATTTCTGTCATGGTGTGGGGAAAAGGAGGCGAACCCAGATTGCAGACTCATGGTAAAAAAGGAAAACTAATTCATTACAAAGAATCAAAAACAAAGAGCTGACGTGGCAGCAAAAACTAGACACAACAAAATCCAAAACACGGAGGAGCAACAGGAGGCAAGACATGAATTGACAAGGAGGTGACAAGTGACAATGAACCAGCAAAGAGGTAGAGAACGAGACCGGGTTATAAACACAGAGGATGACGAGGTAAGTGGGCGCAGGTGAGTGATGACGATTGCAGGCAGGTGGAGATGGGCGTGGCAGGAGAACGAGAGGCAGACTGAGGAGGAGTGAACGATGGCTGAGGCACAGGGAACAAGATAACCGAATAAAATAAACAATAAACTCAAACTGAAACAAGACAAACTGAATACAAAAACCCAAATCCTGACAATTTCTATCATAAATTCATCTAAAAAAAAAAGGAGCAGCAGATTTTAGTTGTAACCTATAACTTTTTATTTCAAACATTTCACATGTTTACTATGTTTTCTTGTGACTAAAATACGAGTTTATGAGACTTGCAAAGCATTGCATTCTGCTTTTAATCACGACGTCGCAACTTTTCCAGAACTGAGATTGTAATTTTACAGCGGAGCTACAAGCTGAGACTTGTTGTCAACAGTTTCACGGTTGTGGGAGTTCAATCGGAATGACTGGAAACTTCTCTGTACCGACGAGGGATTTGTGGAAGTGAACTCGGACCTGGGGGTGTGTGGCCTGACAGAGCTGTGTGAGAAAGACCGCTGGGGGGTCGGAGGTCACTGGTTCGGCTCGTTGGATGAGCTAACAGGACGAGGCGAGACAGTGAGTCATGCTCTCACCTCCCTCTTCAAGAAACGTTGAAGCGCCGCGGAGCGATTTCACTAAAGCTGCCTGAGCCAACCAACAAACGGACCACTAAACCTAATCCCCTGCTGTCATTAGATACCACCAGTCATCTAATTGTCCATGTCTGTGTTTGTGTGTGTTCTTCTGTCTGTTAGTAAAATACCCCATGGACCAGCGGATGGATTTTAGTGACTCTTTCAGGAGGTAATCATCACATGCACATCTACAACTGATTAACTTATGGGGTCAACCTAATTCAAGACGGCCTCTATTGCTGATCAACCTTTGCAACAACAAAAATGACTACAACCCAGTCATTTTTATGAGCATTGAGCTAAAATTCGGTGTGGTAGTAGCCCTGACTCATCCCAAACACATACTCTGACCTCAAACAGATCACACAAGTTCTCTGTTTAAAACTTTGGCATCCAATGCGGCGAGTGATGTGCACTCCTTCACTGAATGACTGCTTAATGTTCAAGAAAGAATAAAGTTATTTATATAAATGTTGCAGGAAAAATACATATATAAGAAATAGTTTTCCTGTCATCATGTTTTGCACATAAGAAGTGGTAAATAAACAGATAAATAGCTCCTGAGTGCATCATTCTGTCATACTGAAACAGGTGCTACAAACACAGCAGACATCTGCTAACGCTGCAGAGCAGATGCTGCTCAGCCTTCACCTGCACTGCCACATGTTCAGCCCACACCAGTGCCTTTCCCCCTGCGTGTGTCTGTATGTGTGTGTGAACTGATCCGTGTGAAGGTGCGCAACAAGGGGCGAAAAGCAGCAGACAGTTGGGGGAAAAAAAATCCCATCCGTCTCCTCTCCTACCTGATTTGCGCAGCGCAGTCAGTGTGTGTGTGTGTGTGTGTGTGTGTGTGTGTGTGTTCAGCTCACCTCATCCACTCAGACACACACACACACACACACACACTCACTTTCCTGGAGAGCTCCAAAAACGTAATCCTTCTCACGTGTCGAAAACATCTCATATCAGTGACTTTCCAACTTCCAAATCAAACACCGTTTTTCTTTTGTTTGTTTGTTTTTTTGTGGCGCAGCCTGCGAGTTCGGGCTTATTCAAACCTGATAAAGCTTCATATTCAAACTCGCTGTGGCTCTTTTTATTATTGAAATATAAAAACGTATAAAAATCAGAGAAATAAGTCCTGTCACAGTCCCACTCTGTGTGAAAGCAGCGCGCGCCGGAGGAGGGGCAGGGGTTGATGAGTTTTTATGCGGACGCGTTATTAGGAGCGAGAGCGCAGCGTGCTGGAGGAGGAGGAAGAGCTGCGGCTCCGCTCCTGACGAGCAGGAGACTCATGACACCTCTGTTCCACGCCGGCACGCTGGATTTTAGGATCATTTGGGGGGTGGGTGTTGTTTGAACTGAAGTGAGTTGGCTTCAGCCGGACGGAGCTCACTCTGATGCGCTCCCGTCCGCCCGCGTCGTCAGATGTGCGGATCAGCCCCGGAGCCGCGCGCTCTTCATGGACTCTCCTTTTAGCAGAGGGCTGGATGTGAATTTCGTCCCACATTCGTTCAGCCCGGGAAGCGCGCGCGCGGGGCCGGGATGGTTTCCTCCAACGCCAGCGGGGTGATGGTGCACCTGAACTCCTCCTGGAGCCAGGACGGAGTGTACTCCTCTGCGGCCACCGCCGGCATCGCCGCTCTCGTGAGCTTTCTGATCGCCTTCACCGTGGTGGGCAACATCCTGGTGGTCATCGCCGTGTTGACCAGCAGGGCGCTGAAAGCCCCCCAGAACCTGTTCCTGGTGTCGCTGGCCTCGGCGGACATCCTGGTGGCCACCCTGGTGATGCCCTTCTCCCTGGCCAACGAGCTCATGGGTTACTGGTATTTTGGCAAAGTTTGGTGCGGCATTTATCTGGCTCTGGACGTTCTGTTCTGCACGTCGTCCATCGTGCACCTGTGCGCCATCAGCCTGGACCGCTACTGGTCCGTGACGCAGGCGGTGGAGTACAACCTGAAGCGGACCCCGAGGCGCATCAAGTGCATCATCCTCATCGTGTGGCTCATCTCCGCCTTCATCTCGTCCCCTCCGCTGCTGTCCGTGGACGGCAACGACGACGCGAGCCCGCGGCCTGAGTGCGAGCTGAACGACGACACCTGGTACATCCTCTCCTCCAGCACCGCGTCCTTCTTCGCGCCCTGCCTGATCATGGTCCTGGTCTACATCCGCATCTACCAGGTGGCCAAAACCCGAACCAGGAGCGTGTCGGCGAAGCATCCCAGGCCGGACGGCGCCACGCAAACCGAGAACGGGCTGAGCAAAGCCTCGTCTCCTTTCCACGGGGACACGGAGAACGGCCACTGCCACAGCCCGCCCACGCCCAGCCAGGCCACGGCCACGGCCACCATGGGCCAACAGACCGAAGAGGCCGACCTGGAGGAGAGCTCCTCCTCAGAGGGCAAAGGTCACAAAGCCCAGCGCCAGGACTCCCAGAGGGCCAGGAGGCCCAGCCAGAGAAAGAGCTCCCTGTCCAAACAGTCCAGGGTGAGCAACAAATCCATGGACCTGTTCGCCTCCAGGAAGAAGCGCCGCCGGAGCTCCTTTGCCCGGAAGAAGATCTCCCAGGCGAGGGAGAAGAGGTTTACCTTCGTCCTGGCTGTGGTGATGGGGGTGTTCGTTGTGTGCTGGTTCCCCTTTTTCTTCAGCTACTGTCTGTACGGGGTGTGCGGGGACCCCTGCAGGATCCCCGAGCCACTCTTTAAGTTCTTCTTTTGGATTGGATACTGCAACAGCTCCCTCAACCCGGCCATTTACACCATCTTCAACCGGGACTTCAGACGCGCCTTTCAGAAGATCCTCTGCAAGTCCTGGAAAAAGTCCTTCTAGGCTCACCCCCCACAACACCTGCAAGGGATTTAACAAAGCAAACTGTGCCAATGTGTCTCTGTTATGTACACAGTTGTGGTTAGACGTTTACATACACTCATTATGGGCACAAATTTCTTATTATTGTTTGGGCTTTAATGACGGATTTGAACTGTTCTTTCTTTTCAGGGTGGATTGATTTTTGATTTTGAAAAAAACAAGAGCAGAGCGCACAAGTTGGAACTTATTGCGGATGTTTTCTAATCCAGCAACATTTTTACACATATATTCACTTAAATCTTTCAATAAGCGGTGCTGATTGGTTTATTAACGCCTAATTGGTGATCATGATTGACTGCAGCTAGCATTTTCTTTTGCCGGCATAAAATGATTTGTTTGACAGATTGATGCTCATCTGTTGGCCTCAGGTGAAAGGAAATCAGTTAGGATTGAGATATGGAGCCACAATGACAAGAAGGTGATGCTTTCAGTCCTGTGAGCAACTGTCAAGCATGGTGGTGGTAGCATCATGCCACGGCACGAAGCGAAAGGAACAACAGAAAAGGAGGTCTACTTTTGATATGTTCCAGTTTACCTCAGATCAACAGCCAGATGAATGAAACTTGGGCACAGTGGTGTATAATGATCCCACCCTGGGAAAAGAACGGTTCAATCGAATCAATAAAAGCCAAAGATCAATGACATTTATGCCCGTGATGAGTGGATGATTATGACCACATCTGTGTCCTGAAACAGCTTCTGGGAGCTTCACGATGCCGTTTGTTTCCATTACTTTGCTTCTTATAGATCATCTTGATCTGGTCTTCTTTTTGTTGTTGTTGTTGTTGTTTCATTTCTCACAGAAGTGTGCTTTAACAGAGTATTATTAGTGAATAAGCTTCCGACATCCACAAACGCTCAACTTCTTTGTTCGGTTTGGTGGGAGGGGGAATAAAATAAGATGGTACGAGCCACCAATCCTGCTCGGTTTTGTTCTTCTCTGCCTGTGTTGTTGATTAAATCATGTTTGCTGTGCGGCAGCTTAATTGAGCGTTTGATTCGTGGCGTGCAGCTCATACGCAAACTGAGAGTTTCGATCAAGATCCGGTGTCCCAACTGAAGCGAACAGCTCGGCGTTTTGGGAAAATATCATAATTTACCTAGCATCTGATAAATGAGGCATTACTCTAACAGAAGAGCGGGGATATTGCAGCGCAGAAAGTGGCTAGATGTTGTCAAATGTAGCTATATGGCAAATTAAAAGCGAGCGTTTTACAGTCAAACCTGACAACAGTTTAACTAAATAAAATAAAACAAGAACGAAAGGTCAATAACGTGACGGCAAAGGTAGATAGGAGCTGTTCAGGTCTTATGCTCTGTTTAAATTAAATGCCAAAGCAAAACAAAAAAGGGATTTAAGCAACGGCTTAAATGGCTCTTTGTGAAATTGTTAGAGAAAAGAAGAGTTAAACAGATTCACAAAGGGAACACACTGTATGTCGTTTAGATTATTTGTGGAAAAAGCAATGTAAAAACTTTTACACAAGAGTCAGAGCAGTTAGTCAAACTATTTATCTATTTTTCATTTTAAATCAGCCACACCTGAGCATTCTAAGATGTTAAAAATTTAAAATGTCTGAGGTTTGTCTGCATCCTTTTGTCACGTGCTTCCTGTGACGAGGGCTTCTTCAACAGCAGGACTGCTTCATTTTAGTAAAACAAGTCGACCAGCATGTAAGGCTAACTGTAAAAAGAGTTTTGTTGTATTTACCTGGGAAAAGCCTCAGTTTATATCTATATAATCCCTCCGTATTTATTCGGTTGGCTAGAAAATGTTGCTTTTGCGGGATTTATTATGAAATATTAAGCATGCTGTGTTTGAAGGTAGTACCCCACTGGGCTGCCGCTGTTGGAGACGGGGTTGCCAGGTAGGAAATGATGAAATGGACTTTAAAACTGTCACTTTAAAACAATCATATTTTGACCCAAACTATCGCATGAGCTAAATGAGGGTGAGCTTTCTCGGCCAACGGAGGGTGGTGGTGGTGGGGTTGTGCGCCTGGCGAGCACACGGTCTGGCTGGTCGGATCCCGCAACCATATGTGGGCGTTCGTGTGAACAGAATGCACAGAATTGCCAAAACTAATATATATTTGAGCTTTTTAAAAACTTCTTATCGTGCATCGCTCAGACCCCAAAGCTGCCGTATGAGTGCGATAACTAAAGTAGGAACTGATTGGCAAACAGAGTCTCACAAGGGAGTCAGCAAAGTGTCTCGAAGCATTGGCGGGGGGAGGGTGGGGTCTCAGTATTTCGTGTTAGCCTAGGAGGTGTGAACATATTCAGGAAATTGGAAATTTGTCGCAGAGTTGTTGCAGGCGTCTCAAACCTGACTCGAGAGCATCAGAGCTGCATTTTCACACCTGGATGGGAGCTCTCCTCCCACAGAAACCATCCGAGACCACGTGATGATCAATAATAATGACTGAAAAACTCGACCGAATCTGCCTGTTGTCATTTCAAAAGCGTACTCCAGTAGATTACGTCACAAAAACGTAGGACGAGCTGCCAAGGCTTTTCTCAAACCTCTGAGTCACCGGCAGTGGCAGCCCGGTGAGATACAACCTTCACTTCCGTTACGGCCCTGAAAAACTCTCAGTTAACCAAACAAAACGAACTGGCCTGAAAAGCTAAAATCAGCCGTTGAAAAACCTCGACCGGTCTCCGTCTACACAAGGTTCCTGACAGTGTGGTAACGAGTCAGGTCTGCCCATCATCCCTCTTCGGTTTTTGTAGAATAATAAAAAACATTGATTGTTTTATTTAGTGCTTTAGCGACGCCGGCAAAGAGAGAGGCTGACTAACCGTTATCTAATTTAGCAGCAAAGCAAAACTCTCCCAATGTGTCAACCGTTGTTTCATTTCAAATGAAGATTAATCTCTTTTTATACACAGCCAGAACACGAGGGCAGCTTCTTTTTAAGTTTTGACGACTCTGGATACAATCACAGCTGTAGTTTCGGATCTTTTTTGGTAGCTTTCCTTTAAAACTAAACCCACTGGTTAGTGGTTTGCAATCAATTTGTGACGGTTTCTTTTTAAATGAGCGTATTTAAATAGCTCGAAATGCAAAAATGTCTTGTTAGATTACATTAAAAAAACTGCTTTTCCTAAAACCTACTGTTTATTTTCATTCGTTCTGAGGTCTGATTCACCAGCTGGGAACCAGTGACTTCGATTTTTTTTATTTTTTCTTCCGAGGTTTTGTTTCTCACCCTGTTTCGCAGCCTTACTCTGCCGTTGGCGACATCGGCCTCTACATTTTTTAGCATCCCTGCTGTAAACAGACTAGCTGTGATGGCAAAGCTGGAAGCTTTGAGCGTCGTCATGGTAACTCGTAATGCTGACTAACGATGACAGGAAGACAATAGTTCACAGCAGAGCCTTTGGGCTGGGTTTCGCTTGGAGAAGACACCGAGGAGCTGCTGATGCAGCAGATTAAGATATAAAGTGAAATATTTATGTGACGTGGAATTAAGGTCAACAATTTCCTAATGGCTCTGAATCGCCGAGGTTTTCAGAGGAAAAGCATTTATTTTGCGTTTGTTTTTCGAGACAGTACCTCTGTTTGTTTTTCTGTTTGTTTGCTGCAGACAGTTTGGGATTTAAAGTGAAGTGCTCGGCTCCCTCTTCTGCTTCTTCTGTTTGCCGTCATGCCAAAATAAAAGCTAAAGAAGCTCTCGTGTTGTGAAGCGGAAACATCGAATCGTTGCGTGGAAATCGCAGGGTTTGAACGCGCTCAGTCATCCAGGTCAGGATACGTTAAAACCTAAGGGTTATTAGTATTTTATTGGGTGGTCGTGTTTCTTTTTTTGTTTTCTTTTTAAGACGTTTCACTTCTTATTTGAGAAGCTTTCTTGGCTTAAATAAGCTCATCATGAGGACTGGTCAAAAAAGAACAAAAAAAACAACATAATATTAAACGTGTTGAAGTTGTTTAGTCAGAATCAGGCTTCTTTGAAACGATCTGTTTCTCAGTTCAAAAACGTATTTCATGCACATGGAGAGCATAAAGAACAGCGCTGGGCCATAGAGCCACCAGACCTCATGTCTGGGTCACAATATCTTCAGGTACAGTCAACACCTCCAGGAAGCGATTGTCATAGCAACCAACTGAAGGGAGTCCCTGTTCTCACGGCGGGCTGGTCATGTGGTGAAAACAATCAACCTTAAGACTCTTGATTGTAATCTCAATGGTGCTTTGTCTGTTGTTTGAGGTAGATATATTGTACCTGACATATCTTTCCAAAGTAAACAAGAACCAGATGTTTACTTCGCTGAAGAAGCCATTTTGTATAACTTTTCAGAACAGAAACCCTCTCTCTGGAAACACAACAACTTCATCATAAGACAAAAAAACGCAAAGAAAAATAATTACAAATTAACCATGACACATAAAAGTATGAGATACAGTTAAGAAAAGATAAAAATGTATGTCATTAACTTCAGAAACAAAGTCTGCACAATTCTGCTCTCATGTCAATGGTTAACATGTCCTTGAAATAAAAATTTGTAAGCAGGATTTGTGAACGGCTGCCTAGCACCAGGTGTGTTTGTTTACCTGATGGAAACAGCCGAAGTGACCAAAAGTAGGTCCCTTAAAGTGCCGTCCGTGGAAGAGCCGTCTGGGGTTGAGAAGTCCAACAATGTAGATGTTGTTGGTACAGATGTGTAGAGTAAAAAAATGCAGATAAAAAGATGAGTTGGGTTGATACGGTGATCTTACTGGTGGAGAAGAAGTTTTGCAGAAGCTGCGTGTTTGAATGCCGAGCTTCTTTATGTAACTCCATGATCCTTTTTGATCCCTGATATTTATTCTTGACAGATATCTTACTCAACCTCTCTCTTTTATTTCGTGTTTAGCAGCAGATTCACTCTTATATTTCCATCTAAACGTCTTCTCTGAGGTTCTGCTCTTGCACAATGGTTTACAGACTACAGCCAGCCTGGTGTGGGTCAGTTACGTGACTCAAATGTGGCTGAGCGCTTTGTTTGTTGGGAGCAGCCCACTTTGGTCTTGGCCCTGCTCTGACCAGCCATTAGCTCGTCAATCTAGTCAGATTTAAACTTTTTCGCCTAGCTAACTACAACAGGTAAGCTATTAATTATTCATAACCGTTCCACAGAACTTCATTTCAAAAAACCTGAACCATCGCTTTTGACGCAGTCAGTCCAGTTTCATCATTTGTTGCTTCTCTCTTCAAGCTCTGGCTGAAATTACAGATAACGACAGGAGGTACGGTAGTCTCTACATCTAAAGACGTGTTTTCTTTCATCAAATTTACATTTTAAAAGATGTTAATTAAATCTAACCCTGATGTCGTTTTTTATCCTAAAGGGAATATCCCAATTTATTCAAACCCAGGGACGTTTTGTTCGATTGTGTTGGATTGGTGTGCACAGTGTCTTAATGTGGTGGAGACGTTTGCTAAAAGCACGTAGGCAGCTACAAGACGGCTCATTAAGCCAAGTGGGGTTTGGGATCCATGAGGAAGTCATGGTGGGGTCAAGCCAGACATAAAAAAGGGGTTCAGGCTCCCTGATGGAGCGTGTCCACGTCCGTCTCGGGGTGTTGGTGTCCTTTCATCCCAACAGGTTTGATGTCGGTCCTGGCAGCATCATAACCTAATATTCCCCGGAGCCCCAGTGGCTGAGGCTGAGGAGAAGCTGAATTCCTCACACAAAAACTCTGTGTCTGTGCTCGCGCACATGCAGCAAAAAGCCATTTGTAACGGGTTATGATCCCATCTGTTGTTGTTCCAACTGCTATGCGCGGCCACCAGAGATTTATGTCCAACAAAACCCACAAAGAAACAGAAACCTACCATGTGTAGTTGTGCAAGGTGGAACGTGTGAGAGAAGACAGCAGGCGAATCTGTCGCCCGTTTGTGCAACGAGACGCTATCTCTTACAGAAATCTGTCCCTTTTTACATAATTATCACATTTGCAGCAGTACGAGCTCAATGTTGTTTTTAGAATTTTAGCTAAAATACCATTTTCAGTACTGTAAATAAATGTCCCTTTGTGTTCATATATGTTCTAATGAGGCACGTAAACTGTGCTGTTTTCTCAGTGTGTGATTGATTGTAGTGATTCAATGATAACTTTTCTAAGTGGTAAGAATGACAACATTTTAAGACCAGTTCCTGAAAAGATGAGATTTAATTAGTCTCTGGACTTGAAATCAAGATGAAAAGACTTGGCATTACTACTTAACTGTTCCAAGTGAAACTTGTTGCACAGTTTTGAGGTTTCTGGTTAGCCGTTACCACTCAGCAGGCACAGAGGAGCACTGACAATCAAGATTAAACTGCGGCAACAAACAAAAAGGTTCAGTCTCTCTGCTTATATTGAATAACGTAGAACAGCAAAGCATCACATAGTGTAACGTAGCATACTAAACAAAGGCATAACAAACCATAGCGTCGTATAACACAGTGTTGTGTAATATGGCATGGTCACACATAGTGTAACGTTACATAGCCTAATGTAGCACACCAAAGTTGTGTAACAATGTAGCATTGTGGAAGATTGCATGATGTTACATATTGTAACGTAACATAGCATAACATGACATAATCTAATGTTTCACTGAATTATGTTGCAAGTAATGTAATATGCTATATAGTAGCATAACGTAGTGTAGTGTAACATTGCATAGTGTCATATAGTGCAATATAAACTATAGCATAACAAGGCAAAGCACAACAGTGTAATATAACATAATGTAGTAGTAGTGTATTTCTATGCTATTTTTTATTTTTATCTTATTGTACAGCACTTTGGCTACCCCTGTGTTTTTTAAAACGTGCTATAGAAATAAAGTTGAGTGATTGATAGCATAGCATAGCATAACATCGCATAGCACAGGGGTAGGCAACCCTGGTCCTCGAGGGCCACCATCCTGCATGTTTTCCTTTTTTCTCTGCTCCAACACAACTGATTCAGTGGTTAAATCACCTCTTCATGTTCTGCAGAAGCCTGTTAATCAAACATTGATTCAAATCAGGTGTGTTGGAGCAGAAAAACAAGTAAAACATGCAGGATAGTGACTCTCCAGGACCAGGGTTGCCTACCCCTGGCAAAGCATAACATAGCATAACATAGCTTAGCACAACACAGAGTAGTGTAATGCAGAGTACGTAGTGCAGGACAGAACAGCATAGTGTAGATTAGCAGAGCATATAATGGACGAGCCCAGCATACGTTAGGGTATGATGGACAGATGGAAAAATTATTTAGAATGTTAAAGCCAGCAGGCAGACATTTTATTTCAGGCAAATCATAAGACTTCAAACAACAAGAAATTGAAATTATCTCCTAAAAATTCAGAAGTGTAGCTGAACTGCTGCTAATTGGGATAATGAAAATAGTCATACGATGAGTAAAACAAGTATGTATTAGCACAGGTTTGTGTTTCTGAGTAAGAGCTGTTAGAAATGAAACTTTACTTATTTGGTGGATTTTACCATCCCATATATGTAGAGAAACGGCAAAAAACCTGTCAGGATCGATGGTGACGGAGGCGAACCCAGAGAGCAGGCTCATACTAAAAACACTAAACGAAAAAACTGATTTAATAAACGAAAACAAAAGCTGACAAGGGAGCAGAACAAAACATAAACTAAAACCAGATACACAAATGGAACTCAGGAAGGGACGGGAAAAAACACTCTGAGGACACCAATCAGGGACACAGAACAAGGACAAATGAACAATGGTCCGACGGGGTAGTGGAGGAAATGACTGGGTTTTAAAACACAGAGGGAAACGAGGTAAGTGGGCACAGGCGAGTGATCATAATTACGGGCAGGTGGAGATGGGCGTGGCAGGTGACCAGATGACAAGACTGGGGAAGGGGTAGATGAAAACAAACACAGACACAAGAGACAGAAACAAAACAACAACCAACTAACAAGATACTGAAAATAAAACTGAAACACAACAAACTGAATAAAACCCAAAACCTAACAAAACCCAAGAAACTCTTAGGATAGTTTATTGATCAGAGCTGCCACAATCACACATAGACAGGGATGCGTACATTTACAGTAATTGGTTTGGTCCTTTAGTCATAAATATAACAGTCATAAATTCAGAGATTCAAAAACGCTGTTTGCCTGCAGTGAAAAGCCCCCCGAGGTGTGCTGTCATCGTGAAAGCTGGCATATTTTGTGAAAGCTGAAAAGCCTCAGAGTGTGGTGGATGTGATGCCGCCACACCTGACTGGTTTCAATTTTCTGCGAGGCGCCCGAGACCCCGAGAGTGATGAAATTACAGGCAGGCTATCAGGAGGCCGCTGCGGCACGACAAAGACCCTCAGAAAGCAGCGGCTGTTCAGAGAAAACAAAGTTTCATCCAGATATGTGTTTATACTCGAGAGCAAACCCGTCAGCAATTTTACTCCTCGAGACGAGAGTGAGCCACGGTGAGGACCGAAGGACCTGTCTGCCGCTCAGGAGACCGAGGTAAGAATCTCAGATGGACTCTGATAAAAACCCAAGTCATCATGTCTTTTATTAACACTTTAAGGCTGCTGCGACACCAAGAGGATCTAATCTTAGCCCTGTATGTGATGTGCCGTGATGGGTTTTTTTTTTCTTCTGAACCAGCGCCAGGGCTTTATGGCTCCTTAATAATTCATTCGTAAAGTGACGGGGAGCACCTTTAGTCCGTCACAGAAGATGCTCACAGATTACAGCTGGAGCCCGGAGCAACGAGGAAATGAGAAGATGTGAAGCTGAATAAAGTTGTTTCATTTGACTGAAACTGGTGTTCAGTTCGCCAAATAAACAGCTATCCCTGTGTGTTTTCATATTAAGAAAAAAAGAAAAAATGAACACCCAAAACCCATTCCTTGCACAAATTCAAATTTAGCATGTGTTTGAAAGTGTATTGATGACAAAGTGCCTTTTTTTCTCCCCGTTGGACAAAGAATTTGTTACAGAAATACAGAAAAAAACCAACAATCTGTTCAGGCATCTCTGGTGCAAAGATCTCAAACAGGTCAATTATTTAAAACGCTACAGAAATACAAAAAAACAAACAAACAAAAAATCTAATACTAATGTCTTAACATCCACAGTGTGAACACAGATCAGTTGGAGCTCAGAGTATGTGTTGGGGATGACTCTCAGCTACTACCACGCCCAGTTTCAGCTGAATATCCACAAAACGGACTGACTTAGAACATTTCATTTGTCTTGGCTAAAGGCGATTGGTGACAGCGGCCGTCTTGAAATGAACTGACTCCAATGTTAATCAGCTGTAGACGTTCATCCAACTGTTTCATTAAAATCTGCCCACTGGTTCATGAGATAGTTTGCTAACAGACAGACAGGGCCGACCGCCTAGTGCTCAGAGCATGTATTGGGGATGACTCTCAGCTACTACCATACTTTCCTGTAAGTAATCTCCATATATCTGAGGTCAGTCAACTGTGGCAGCCATCTTGATTGGGGATGACGACGCCAAAAGTTCAAACAGTGACATTTTTACATATTGGTAAATGTTTAGCTTGTGATAATTTAGCAGAATAAGGACGATGACCCTGTTTTGTTTCGGTAAACTCACCCCAGAAACACAAAGAGTTTTTGGAAAGATTTTAGTCATGTTTTTCTTTTAATGTCTAAAAAAAAAAAATGTAGATTTTTTTGGGTTTTTTTTTCCAACCTGAGCAAAGGTAACAGCTCCTTGCTGATGGTGTCGGTAAATGATTCATGAGTCCCGAGTCATAAATAATCAAACGGAGGTAAAGTAAACCCGAACGGTCGAAGCCAAAAAAGAACAGGTTGAGCCGTTTGAATGCTTTAAACAATATTCTCCTCCACGATACAGGGGAGCTCCAGTGCGCTATTTGCAAAGCTTGTCTTCATGGAGAACAAATGATTTCATTGAGACTTTTATCGTTTTGTTTGTGCCGGGCAGCTCAGATGGCCTCGGGGAGGAAGGACATGAAGGTAAACAAGTGATCGGCACGAAGAAGCGAAACAGGCAGCCGCTGTTCCACTCTCATCTCAGGAATAACAGGCCGCGTCAATAGATTGGTTAGATGTCTCTTTGTGAAATCATTTGGCGCTGATAATTCTAATTATAGCCCTGAACTGAACCCTGGGGCTCTTTGTGAAATATGGGATAATTACCGGAAGGGCAACAAGATTACATTCATTATCGGCTCTGTGGCGGTTTTTGGTGGCAAAAATAGCCCTTTTACTGAATGAAAGGGAACCGAACTGTCCGGTTAGAATTAGTCAAAGAACAAACTGTGTTGTGTGCTCCTAAACTAGACTGACGGTTCGGAGAATTGGGCCTCTTTATCTGAGCAGAGGCAACAAATCATCGTAAATTAAAACACCACCGAGGGGCCGGACCCTGTTTTGTGTAAAGATGTTTTTAAAATGGGGCCCCAGAGCCCAACGACCGATGCCCCGTCAGATACAAACGTAGCAGCACATGTGCTACAACCAGTGTGTGTGTGTGGGTGTGCGTGGCGTTTAAATTAAAATGTAGATATTACTTTTAGATTTAGCTGCCATTTTTCTACATCTTAAGTATTGTCCTGAATGGGTTAGATTTTTTTCTTCTTTGCCACAAGGGGGCAGTATAAACAAGCAGATAAATCAACTTATACTGCGTCCTGTTTTCTCAGCAGTCAGGAGCTTTTTTTTTTAACTCTCATCCAGTAAAGAGATGTCTCAAAAATGTATTTTAATGTACTGCAAATTAGTTTTTTTTTAACAGTGACTAAATATTGAGTTTTCCTTACAGTGTTTCTTTTCAGTCCGCATTGGGCTTATTTATCTGAAATCTTCTGCCATCTGAATCTTTGAACAAGACTAATAAGAGCTGAGTTCATAAACAGTGAAGGTGTGGGGGTGTGCACTCAGAAAACGAACACCATATTGATCAGGGAAGCTCCTCTCGTTCTTTCATCTGAAAGTGAGCGAGGCATCGACCCGCTGATCCACCTCACCAAGATATGCAGCAAGGGCGCTAACGTAATTGGGACAGGATAAATGTGGTGTCCAAGAGAGGTGCAGTGATCACAACTGAAGAGGTTGAACTCCCTGAAGGATAGCTACGAGTACCTTAAAATCCCTCAGATAAATGGCAACCAGGGTGAGGCAGCAACCAAATACCTACAGAGAGTAAGGCAGGTCCTGAAGGGCCAGCTGAATGGGAACAAAGTCCAAGCCATCAACACACATGCTGTGCCAGTCATCAGATAAGAAACTGGCCAAAGGAGGAGATAGAAGCCACTGACATCAGGACACGAGAGCTCCTCACAATGCACGGAGGGTTTCACCCTCAGTCCAGCACCCTGAGACTGTACACTAAGAGGAAGGAGGGAGGAAGAGGACGAGTGAGCATCAGAGCCATGATACAGGATGAACCAACCCAGATCCTGGAGTCCATCAGGAAGAAAAGCCCCCAATGATGATCTGTTAGCAGTAGAAACCCGATGTGGAAGAATGGAAAGACAAGCCCCTGCGAGGCATGTACCACCGGCAGATAGTGTTTTGCTATTTTGTCTTTTAGCTAATATTTTGCTTCTTTTAGCATTTAGCTAGTGTTCTCCTTCATTGAGCTGTTAGCTAGATTTTTGTTACTTTCATCTTCTATCCTGTCTTCGGCTACTTTTAGCTTTGAGTTAGCCTTTTCCTGCTTTTACATAGTACATTGCTACCTTTAGCTATTAGCTAGCCTTTTGCTTATTTTAGGTTTTAGCTGGTTTTCTTTTTATGCTACTTTCAGCTTTGAGTTAGCCTTTTGCTGCTTTGACATAGTGCATTGCTGCATTTAGCTTTTAAGTAGCTTTTTGCTACTTTTAGCTTCTAACCAGTCTTTTGATAATTATAGCTTTTAGTTAGCTTTTTGCTACTTTTAGCTTTAGTTTGTGTTCTGCTTCTTTTAGTTTGAAAAACTCAGTTTTAGCTTCTTTCCTAAGTTTTAGCAGAGTCATTCAGCGTTCAGTGCGTTTTCACAGAAATGCCTTTTCTCCAGTTCATTTTCATTTGACTGTAATTAATGATGCTAGTCTTGATCATTTTTAAATTTTAAATCTCTCCCAAAGACTCATAAATCTACTCCAACCTGTTTCGTTGTTTTTTAATGACTCTTGCAGCAGCGTCACCTCATTGCTGCCGTGACAGAAAGAAGAGAAGCTTGTCGCAGTGTTTCAGAATTCTCCTCAAAAAAACGTCTTCTTTCTTCTAAATAAAACCGCCTGCAGACGTCTGATCAGCTTTCGGTCTGTTCGGAGTCCCCCTCCCTCCCTCTGTGTGTTTCTTCCAGTCCTGAGTCTGAGGCTGGCTCTGCAGCCTCACAAGTTGTCTCACTTTGGGCTCCACCTGTGTGTTGGGATGACTCACCGAGCGAATATCCATATGTCTTCATTTGTGACATCTGTGCTGGCAGCAGGAGGCCCTTTTGGTGTCTGGGACCTGATTCTGCTCAAACCCTTGTGATTGAAAGAAGACACCGGCTGAAACGTAATGAGATTAAAACGAGCTCGTCCTGATGTACTTGTGATGAAAGCACCGTGAGAGGCGGGAAATCAGACTGAATAACAGCTGCTGATTTTTGAGTTTCGTGTAAAAAGAGTCACTTCTTCTTCTTCTTCTTTTTAATTTCAGCTGTTCCCTTTTCAGGGGTCTCCACAGCGAGTCCTCCTCCTTCATCTAACTCTGTCTTCTGTGTCCTCTGTCCTCACTCTCCTATTTGTCTTTTTCTTGGCAGCTGCATCTCAAATCCACCCGCTGTCCCTCTGCACATGCGCAAACCATCTCTAACTTTATCTCCCAGTCCTTCAATCTGTGCTGTACCTCTGATGTCCTCATTCCTAACCCTGTCCATCCTCGTCCCTCCCAAGGAGAACCTCAACATCTTCAGCTCTGCCACTTCCAGTCCAGTGTATTCAGCAGTCACTGTATCTCTAATTTTACTCCTTTAAACGGGCTTTAAAAGTGCAACACCACCAACTGCAATCGAAACAAGTACCCCCATAAAGAAAGCTACCAATCCTCAAGAGTTACATGTGGAAAGAATTGGCCACTCCATTAATGGATGCATGAAAGTAACAGCGACAACGCCCCCGAGGCCGTTCGGCGGCTCTCTAATTACTGGAAAGGCTGAAACTTAGCAGACAGAGCGGCCGAGACGAATGGACCCTTTAATCATAGTCTACAAAGCAGCAGACCTTCATGGATGCGGGGATGGGATGTTGGAGGCAGAAACAAAAATATTTGTGAAGCGCAGTCACGGAGCTTCACTGATAAAAACCGAGAAAACCCAAGGGAGGAGCTTTTTAAATGTGGAAAAGATTCTGAAGACTTCATATCTGACTTGTTCCCCCTTTCCCTTCCTCTGGGTCAGGCCTGACAAACTCAGTTACACAAGGGGCCAAAATTAAAAAACTCGGTCCTAGCAGAGGGCCAATCTCAGTCAGTATATACTGATAAAAGATATAAATTAACCATGGCTTTTAGATGGAATGTGTCAAATTATTCATATAGATAAAAAGGACCTTTTCCCAGTGACAGTTTCTGTGGAGTTTAGATCAAATAAAAAATAAAAAAACACACGTTTACATTAATTTCTTATGCCTTTCCCTCCATTAACAACCTTTCAAGAATTATTCCTTAGTAAAACCCCAACCCACTTCAAAAATCAAAGATTACTGAAAATTCGAACTTCTTTTTTTTTTCTTGGCTTCGAAGCTGGCTAAGTGCCATGAGAAGTCCGCGCCGAGCACGCTCGGTGGTTTGAAGCGAAATGAGAAGCAAATGGATCACAGATTGGCGGGGTCAGCTCTGATACATTTAAAACATTATCCTGGGGGCCAGGTTTGGCTCGGGGGCCTCGGGTTTGACCCGTGCTCTGTGGATGGAGCTGTGGGCAGGCTGAGGGTCATCCTGTCACACGCTCCGAGCGCCAACAGGTCACACAAGATGCAGGTATTGACACGAGTCTCTAAACAATCTATACAAACTCTAGTCGAGTTTTCTTCAGCAGAGTTTTTTCTGTTTGCCGCTCTCCCTGAAAGCTCAGGTTGTTGTTGTTGTTATATTTACAGTCTCTCCCATCTCACCTGCTGAAGCTTGGACCTCCTTCAGAGTGTCACAGGTGTCTTGGTGGTCTCTCTCACTATCCTCCTTCTTCACTCAGTTTGTGAGGACGGCCTGCTCTTGGTAGATTTACACACGACCCATAGTCCTTCCCTGTCCTAATGATGGATTTAACAGAACTCCTGGGGATGTTTAAGGCCTTGGAAATCTTTTTGTACCCATCCCCTGACTCGTACTTTGCAATAATTTTTTCTCTGAGTTGTCGTTTTAATATGAATATTTATGCAATCACTTATTTTTCATCAGATATTTTTATTTAACCGGAATTGCGCCGTAGAAAATTAGGTTCACTTTGACTCTGAAAATTTTTTTTTTGTATGTATTTTTTGTAAAGAAGGCCAATTTATAGTGATCATGACTGCTTCATGACAGGAATAAGAGCAGAAAAACATCTGAATACTTTTGCGAGGCACTGTATTTGTTTAAAACTCCGGCGTGTGAAGGTTCATCAAGGAATGCTACATCTGTACTTTCATAAGTCGTGCATTTTAGCCGTTCGCGGCCACAGTCTTGTTTTTTCGTGTGCTTTCTCATTAGTTTATTGAGCCTATAGTAGTTTGGTTTATTGGGGTTTTTTATCTTTGTTTTTTTGTCCTGCTGCAACCATCTGCCTCTGGATCTGAGCCTGCAGTTTGGGTCCTTCAACCAACCTCGTTCATCTGTTCACAACAGTCCCCGTAAAGCAGCTTACTCGAGCAGCCTGAACAGTCTGTAACCACCGAAACTACCTTTCCTGTGCCGAAGGCCTGTTATATTTATAAAAACTCCTCGTGCTTTAGTAAACCACTGCAGCTACATAATCCCTGTAAAAAAAACAAAAACTAACCAGAATCCCCAAACTGAAGAGAAAACACCAGCTGTCGGGTCGCATTTCGGAGAGGAAATTCCCCTCCGAAATGCTCGGCGCTCAAATACGCCCAGATGCTCAGCAGCTTTCGCTTTGATGATAAATAATAGCTGCATCCATCGGGCATTTTTATTATACGGAGGATCACCCTTTTCATTTTATTCCTCCCACTTCGCAGAGCCAAATCTGAATTCTGCTGCGCTCCTCAGACTAATCATAGGCCCCTCTGTTGGAACGACTTCATCACACTGATCAATGCATCTTTTAATGGGGTCGTGCTGTTCCCGTTGCCATTCATCCGCCGTTTCAGGGTCCAGGATTTACAATCTGCGGCGTGCAGCATGGTGTTCAAAACAAGCCTCAGCCAGCGGCTTGTCTTAACGACAAACACAAATATTAAAAAAAAAACAAATGTAAGAATTTTCTCAAACTGAGGAGCCAAAATGAAGGAAAACTGTCAATCCAAACAACATTTTGTCAGCAGTTAAAATCCACTTCAAACAATCAGATATTTATAAGCCTTTTGATTTATTTAATTTTAAATTTATTTAGTGCCAAGTCACAACAAAAGTCGTCCCTGGACTCTCTACAAAAAAAATCATACATTATAAAAAGCCAATTAGTAAAAGTTATCTGTCTAAGGAAGTCAGCAGACTGAGTTGAATCTTTACTTCATCACAGTCTCCCATCCTGAGCAGCAGGTTGGTGACAGTGGGAATGAGAAACTCCCTTTTAACAGGAAGAAACCTCCAGCAGAGCCAGAACCATAACCTGGCTCAGGATGAGCGGGCATCTGCTTCGACCGGCTGGGGTTTGAGAGGACAGGAAAGAGACAGAGATAAACACAGAATGACTGGTCCAGGTGAAGTTTCTATAAAAAGAAAGACATGTTAATGACAGCAATAATTACAAATACAAACATGGAAATTAGTAGTAAAGACAGCAGAGGAGGGAAATGTGGTCAGTTTGTCCTCCAGCAGTCTGAGCCTATAGCAGCAGAACTAAAGGAGAGCTCAGGAAACCCAACCCTAACTATAGGATTTATCTAAAAAGTAATCTTAAAAGTAGACAGGGTGTCAGCCTCACATACAGAAAAGAGGAGCTGAGAACTAAAAGCTCTGCCTCCTGTTCTACTTTCAGAACCTCTAGGAACCACAAGTAAACCTGCAGTCTGAGAGCGAAGTTCTCTGTTAGGAAAATATGTTACAATAAGATCTTTAATATGAGACAGAGCTCGGTTGTTGAGAGCTTTCTGTGTTAGAAGTAAGATTTTAAATTCTATTCTGAATTTGACAAGAACTCAATGGAGAGAAGCTAAAACTGGAGAAATCTGATCTCTGCTCCTAGACTTTTTAAAGAGTTTTTCTGACACTCGATTAATAAAGAATTACTATAGTCCAGCCTAGACGTGATAAATGCACAAAGCAGTTTTTCTGCATCGTTTTGGGACAGGATGGCGGGCGATCGTGCAATTGTCTGCTTGTTAGCAAATCTCATGACCTACTGGATGGATCTGAATGAACCTCTCATAAAGTCATCACTGGGTCTACAACTAATTAACTTTTAGAGTCACCCCAATTCAAGATGGCTATGTTTGACAACAAATGCATGTTGGGAACTGAGCACCATCACAACAGCTGTAAATGTAAGGCTCCAAAAAGAGCCGTTTCATGGTGCTTACATGGCATTTTGACCTTGCATTCAATAAAAAAAAAAAGGTCCCATCTCAGAAAAGAGGCACACTCGTGTAAAAACGGAGAATATGGCTTTAAGCTGCAGCAAGTTTGAACACAAAGTCTTTCTGATTACTCGAGTGCCAGTCCCAAATCAGAGTCTGTTGTTCTTAAAGAAAAGTGCAGCTCTTATTCACTTCAGCAGCGTTTCTTGCTCCGAGCAAAGCCTCCTTTTATCTGGGGGTGTTAGATTGCCCCTGGAGCCTCTGGGAAACTGCTGCTGCTTCTCCACCTGTCTCCGATGTGGCTGTTATCTTCTCCCATCACTGAGAGTTAACTGCAAAGGTCGGACAATAAGGATGAGTTTGGTTTTTTTTGTTTGTTTCCTCACAATATGGCTTTCAAGATGGTAGTTCATCTACATCGTATGACGTTTAGTAACTACTTGCCATAAAGCAGGTCTTCCTCTTTTGTTGCATCATGTTAAGCAGTCAGTGGAACTTTATTCTGATCTACAAAGTCATCATTTCTCAGGAAAGCTCATGCATAATAAAAAAGCCCAGACGGTGACAGAACGGGGGGGGGGGCTAATGTTTAATAATTGAGCAGCACAGATAAGAACAAATCAAGATTGTGGAAGGATTGACTGAATGAGCTGATCCGTGGGTTTTTAGGTTTTCAGGAATGCTGTTTAGAATTGCGCAGTTTCGCACAAACCTGCAGCCGCCGTCAAAGGTTTGAGGATATTTTGCAGCTTTAAAAAAAAAAAAGCAGCTGTTGCCCACTTTTCACCGCAGCGTCCAGAAGGAGCGCTTCACTCAGCAGTTTCTAAAAGGTTTCTAAAATGTTTCTGACAGAGCTCAAAGAAAGTGATCACTGGATGAACGTCTACAACTAATTAACTTCTAAAGTCAAACCCATTGAAGATGGGCGAACTTAGCCAACACAAAGATGTCTCCAACTCAGCCAGTTTTACAGATATTGACCTAAAATTTGGCATGGTAGTAGCTGAGAGTCATGTCCATTACATACTTTGAGCGCTACACATTGTGCAGCTTCTTTGCTTACGTTTTTAGCTTTAACTGTCAGAGTCGGCCTAGGCCTTTAATTGGAAATACTTCCCCACCGGCTTGATTTGGAATGATTGTGCTGGTTTGTGTTCAGTGCAGCTTGAAGGATTTCTGCTGACACATTTTTAACTCTGTTGTGATGCATATCCATGACAACAGAAAAGCCGTTTTGTTGTGGGAGCAGATGGTTGCGCTTTCCGACTAATGCCCGGATTGAGGCCTCAAATCGAAAAAATATGAGGAGGAAACGGAGCTAAACTTCCACGATGGGGGAGGGAGGGGGATGTGTGATGTCGAGGACATTTGCCATCTTAGAGCTCTAGTGAGGACAAAAGGGATGGTGTCGGGAATCTGAGACAACGAGTTCCACTTCTGCGGGAACAAAGTCTGAACTCCAACGCCTCGCTGCTCGGCTTTCAGACTCCACAAGCAGACAGGGACTGCAGACAGAGCGGGACGAGTAAAGGAGGGGAGAAAAGGAGGGCTTTGAAAGCAGAGCTTTGTGGAAAGGTTATGAACAATTATTATCTTACCTGTCGTAGACAGCTCCTTGAATGACCTCTGTTTGACCAAAACGAGCAAAAATAATGGCTCGTCCTAGCTGGGCCAGGACCAAATATGAATTCTGCCATCTCTGAACGTCTCAAACATTCTTTTGGAAACCTTTAAATTGCTGTTACATTCTCATTACACAGTTATCTTGGTAAAAAAAAATATGACAACATTCCTGCTAGAAATGCTACAGCTAGGTCCTGCCACCCTTTGCTTTTATAACAAACAATAGAATTCTATGCAAGTAATGTTGTAATGATAAACTAATGGTAGAGTAAAGGGCTTCGAATAATGTTCATATGAACCTCTACAACGAACATGTGTTTTAAAATGGCAGTAATCCACTTTGGTCTTGGCGCCGCTCGGACAAGCTGTTAGCTCATCAATCTTTAAAGAGCTGTCTACAACAAGTAAGATATTAACTGGTCATAATGCTTCCACAGAACCTCACTTCAACAGAGCTGAACAATCTGTCTAGCTCAACTGAGAACCCAGAAGAAGTTGCCCTGAAGCGGCTGCGGGCCCACAGAACTGATCAATGTCTTTCAGATGATCAAGCCTCTGTCCGTCGCCGAGGAATGGCTGGTTTGATTTCCTGGCTGACCACGAGGCAGTTTACCATCGGCAGAGCGCCAAGATCAAGTGTTCAGGCAGCGTCTGAAGCCCCGAGCTGTCACCGATACCAAGACAAACAGAGCACTTTGCACGGGGAGTATCTGCATCCCCCCCCCCCC